>NC_061896.1:12500-323518 GCF_905147765.1 Vanessa atalanta
TACCTACCTACCTACCTACCTACCTACCTACCTACCTACCTACCTACCTACCTACCTACCTACCTACCTACCTACCTACCTACCTACCTACCTACCTACCTACCTACCTACCTACCTACCTACCTACCTACCTACCTACCTACCTACCTACCTACCTACCTACCTACCTACCTACCTACCTACCTACCTACCTACCTACCTACCTACCTACCTACCTACCTACCTACCTACCTACCTACCTACCTACCTACCTACCTACCTACCTACCTACCTACCTACCTACCTACCTACCTACCTACCTACCTACCTACCTACCTACCTACCTACCTACCTACCTACCTACCTACCTACCTACCTACCTACCTACCTACCTACCTACCTACCTACCTACCTACCTACCTACCTACCTACCTACCTACCTACCTACCTACCTACCTACCGTACCAATGTCGAGTTCAGTTCAGTTTCAGTTCAGTTTGTTTTATCAGGCTGCAATAAAACAAATCTACCGTATTGGCAATGACGTTGAGGATACGTAATGTCCGTATCTAAGTGATAACGTTTGAGTATTTAGTAGTCATTTAAAAGTATAAATTACGTCATAACTGTTGGAAGAAGTTAAACAACGCCTAATGGCTTAAATACTTTTTGTCATCTCTTAACATTTCCTAGTGTCTGTCAATGTGTTATGTCACTTGCATTTGATTTCAATATACCGTTTTTAATGCTTATATTCTAAATCATATTATTTCTACAATAACAATGAGATGATCCTTATCGAGAATCTAATAGAGAAAAAAAAAAAAAGCAAAGGGAAGCATCGTAAGACAGAGGGTAGCATCGAAAGGACACAGAGACTCTGTGATCAAAGAGAGGGACAATGTAAATTTCGTGCTGCGGAAACTCAACCTGAGAGTCTTAGCTGCCGAATATGAGCAAACACTCGTGCTCTGGAATCAGAAGGCAAACGAGCCGTGCGTAAACATATGAGAGATCATATCTGTTGTTCGTTCCTCAAACCTAGATGAAATCATACAAAAACGTCGATGTCAAGATTAAAAAAATTATCAATTAGAACTAGGTGAGTTGCCAGATGCAATTCTTATGCTATTTGATGACCCTATTGGTACCACATTGAAGGAAAAAGATGGCTAAGTAGCAGTTTCTCCCGTTACGGTAACATTTCAAGCAAAACGTAGTCATGGTGATGTTGAACGGCGTAAACTACCTCTCGTACTGAGTTGGTCAGTCACTGTTCATAAAAAGTACTTCAAAATGTTTATTTTCCTAATAACTGACTGATATAAGTATTATAAAACTAACATTTCTAACTAGCACTTGAATGAGTAACTTGACTAACTAACTAACTAACTTCCAACTGGAGTACAATAAATCATTTCATTTTATTATACTTAATTATATTACTTATACAGTATAACTTTTTAACCACGTTGAAGCATCGTGAAATGGCATCTTATACCAAAACCTGCACTGGTTGCCAGAAAAGCATTAAATATGGACGATTCTTAAGTTATATATTATGCTCTCAAATTTCGGACATTACACGTACAATCATATCTGAGAAATATTTTGATAAAAAGAGCCAGTGATAATGTGAAAAATGTAGAAATAAACTAACGAAAGCGGATAATATAATCCCTATAAAGTCAACTTAGTCATGATATTAGAAAAAGACTGAAAGTAAGGTGAGAGAATTATATTGGGATAACAAGAGACTGTCCGATACATTTGTCGATCTATCAAATCGTGTGACATTATTGGGACAATAATATTCCCGGGAAAATAATTTTGAGGTTGTACCAGTACGTCGTTACGCCGTTCGTCGAAACTACAAATAGTTATGACAAGAACTGTTTTATTAGAAACATGAAACATGCATGCGGTGTCATTTGAAACGTGATATATGCTCTGGAAAGAACTATTTCTTCGATGAATGAAATTATATCCTCACATCCGTAGATACTCACAAGACGACTCGCTGGCGACGTATTTCTACACACTTATTGTCTCCGCGCGTCGCTCGAATCCATCCAAACCATCGTTGGAAATTAATTTAAAAAATTTCGAACCTTATATACTGGATAAACTGTTGTTACTCATAACTTCAAAAATAGTATGATATAGTGAATGCTAAACTCAAATATGTTGATTGGGTATCTGAATTTCGATCCGCTGCCGATAATTTGAATGGTATGGTGTAAATTTTTTTTACAATATCATAAAATTAATTATTAACAATAATGTACCTAAAACTAAACTCAGAAATCGAAAATATCCTGCTTGACACTCTTCTTCTTCTTCAAAAGTTCTTAAAAGTTCTCAAAAGTGGGAGTATTATATGGTTGACATATCTGTGAATCTTTGAGTCTGTCGTGGCATTGTAGTCCCCAATAAGTATTTGTCTAACTGCATAACGTATATTACACGATGTTACACGTAGTGCCGTCGGGGATTAAAGCATACATTTTTTGTGTAGTTGCGAATACGCGACAGAGCCACATAAAGCTAGCCGTGTGCACTGGACTCGCTTAAAAGTAAACGATTTTTTTTTTAAATGATAAGGAACCGGGGCATAAACATAAAATCATCTCCGCCGCACCCATTCATACTTATAGTATATTTATTTCAAACGCAAAGGGATGATGTAACACCACTGGAACTCTTTAAAAAGGTTTTAACCTCATCAACCCTGGTTCCATAACATCCCGATTTTAATAAAACAATACTACAGTGTAAATCAGTGAAAACCGCATCCAAATCGGTTAAGCCGATTCCGAGATTAGCGGTAACAAACGAATAGATAAACAGACAAAAAAATCTAAAAATCATATGAATGTGATCTATTGCGTTAATAGTAATATTTTTTTACCCTCGACGCAAGTTTAATGTGTCTGTGTATCTGTCTGTGCTATCGCAGCTCCCGAACCGATATTCGTTTAGTTTCTTTTGTGTCATAGATAATTTTATGCCGAGTGTTCTTAGCCATGAAAATGTGTTCAGCCCTTTGAAAATCATCAGCTCTTTAATAGTTGATGACGGTATCCGACTACTGGTCTTATCCATCTTAGGTACTTATCCATTCGAAATTTGGTACCGTATTACTTCCATAATATTGAAAGAACATGGTAAGGTTACTATTACCTGAACAGACGTTTTAGATCATCAGGTCTTTAATAATAATCGATGAGGGGATCTGACTACCTTCCATATGTTCTATAGATTTGAAATTTGGTACCGTATTACTTCAATCCTTTTTAAATCGTCAATATTTTAACACTGGAAGCTGAAGGCTTTCCGAAATAGTGGTACCGTTTCGGAAAGCCTTCAGCCTCCAGCGAGAAGAAAGGGCAAGAAACTCGAATAGTTGCTCTTTTCAAATAAACTGATTTACAAACTTGCGACTTATCGGTTTCATTTACTCGTGTCTTCAATTGTGTGAGTTCAGGTTATTTTTTTCGGTATTTGAACAGCTTTTATCAGAAGAAACATTTCGAATCCGATATGCAAGACGACATAAAATTATTTATCAATTACCAAGATGTCCGTAGCAAATATCAATACCTCCGTTACACTGTTAAAAAAATTCACAGGTACACATACTCTGTAGTAGTAGTAAATAACGTGAAATTTATACCAATATTATTTTAATATTTAAATTATCACGGAACCGGTCACGTAACAGTAAACGGTAACCCTTAAACGTCGTTAAGTTTCTTAGCGATTTCAAAAAAAAAAAGACTTAGCAGTCACAGTCCACTTTATTTCAATTACATTAACTTACACAACATCACAACGAAACCTCGCGAGTGACAGCACTCGGCGTGATACTCGTGCGACGTACTAAGTTCATCATACAAATATATCGACTCGTCCGCCCGACGTCACTCGCCCACGCCGACATCGACACGCACCGACACCGACACGGAGCGGGCGGCACGGAACCCCCAACTTCAATAGTCACATTCATCGACGACACACAGTCACAGACGATCTCTCTAGAGCGCCATCTTCCGGCCCTCGATCGAAATTTCGACGGCGCGTCTGGTGCCGCCTTTCATTCGCTTCTGGTCCAGGAACTTCTTCATCTGCTTCTCGTAGCGAGTCATCTTCTTCTTGCTCATCTGAAAGGAGACGAGAAACGTCGTTAGAGCCGCTCAAATCGGGCAGACGGCGACCACGGCGCCGACGGAGAGTGCACTCACGCGCGACATGTCGACCTCGCAGGTGGACTTGGGGCGCACGACGTAGTCCTTGTTGGAGGGCGCCGGCACGCGCGCGCGCGACACCCAGCCCGGGTCGCCCGGCCGCAGCGGCCTGCGGGCAGACGGCGGCGTGAGCTCCTGGCGGCGAGGCCCGCGGTACCGCATTAGGCGGGGGGGGGGGGCTTACCGCTCGTCGTCCCGCGCGCGCTTGTGGCTCGGGCCCGCGTCCTCGCGGCGCCGGTCGCCCGCCATGGCCTCGTCCCGCGCCTGGCGCTCCTCGCGAGTCATCGCTGCGGAACGATCGTACGAGTTAGCTCCCGAAACATTCGAAGGTGACCGATGACTTCTCGCGTCGACCGGGAACCGAACCTTTGAAATCAGTGGACAGGTTGAAGATCGGTCGAGCCCACTCCGAGATGAGGCGGCCGGCGCGCTCCTTGTTCGCCTTCGTCTCCTTGGGGTGCTTGTACAGGTACATCACCGCTTTTCCGATGCCGGACTGCTTCAGCAGAGACTTGTCGATCGAGGGGAACTGAAAAGAGTGAACATAAGTTGTACTTCGATATCGAGTCGACCGGCTCGCCGTCTATCCCGAGGGGGGGAGGGAGGCGCTCACGTCCATCAGCAGCTTGAGCACGCTCTCGCGGATGAGCAGGCAGGGCAACGCGCGGTTGGGCATCGGCGCCAGCCAGTCGCAGAGCACGTTGAGCACGTTATGCTCCAGGAAGGCCAGCTGCAGGTCGCGCTTGATGAGCTGCGACATGGCGCGCTTGAGCAGCGACACCTTGCGCACGGCGGGCTGGTTGCGGCGGTTGAGCTCGCGGTCGTCGTCGGCCGCCTGCCGCATCTGCTGCAGCAGCTGCGCGATGAGGTCGTCGTTGTCGTTGATGATGTCGATGTCGCGCCGCCGCCGCCGCCCGCGCCGCTCCTCCCGCTTGCGCGCCAGCATCGCCTCGAAGTCCGACATGCCGCCCATGGACTCCGCGCTGCAACGACACGTCACGGCCCGTCACATCGGCGCGCTCACCGACGCTCGGCGCGACCGGTGCGACCGGTGCGACCGGTGCGACCGGTGCGACCGGTGCGACGGGTCACGCGCGCGGCCCACCTCTTGGAGTCGGGCGCCAGCTCGTCGTCGGAGGAGTCGGCGGGCGGGCGCGCGTCGGCGGCGGGCGCGCTCGGCGCCGCGTCGGCCTCGTCGTCGGACGGCAGCCGCACGGCGCGCCGCCGCTTGCCATCTGCGGACAGAGCGGTGTGAGCGCGCATCCGGCCGGGCCGGGGCGGCCGGGCCGGACCGGGCGGGCCGTACCTTGGTGGGACGGGGAGCCGGAGCCGGAGCGCGAGCGGGATCTGAAACCGTCGTAATTGTGATGATCACTACGCGCATACTGTATGAATGTTATACATATGTTATGAAGTGGAGCAGAGTTCTTCTGAGGGGTAAGGTGACCGGCGAACCCAAACCATAGTCAAAGTCAAAAATCTTTATTCAATATAGAAGTGTTTACACTTGCTTAATGATAGTCAAAAATCTACCACCGGTTCGGAATTTAGCACCTCGGACCTGAGAAGAACCGGCGAAAGAAACTCAGTGGGATATATATTTTTTTTTTCCTCAACTTCCGATGGGAGTATTTGGGCAGAAGTACCGAAATAATAATAATTATGGATGCCTGTAAGGTGAAATTCGCGGTACGTCTATTTATTTTACAAGCGTTTATTTAACTTGCCATGTAAGTATGTACGGGTGAAATCTTGCAACTCGATTTAGAAGCAGATATCTCTAACCAATTGAGCTGAAATTTTGTATACACGTTCAGTTTGGATGACAATGCAGTCAACTGTGTGACGTTATCCTAAATCCAGCATGGCGAAACACCCAAGATGGCAGACAATTTTTTTTAATTCATTCCAACAATATGGGCATCAAATGAAAGCACTTACTGAGAATACGAATGCGAGTTTAATTACTAAAACGTACGAAATAAATGAAAATTAAAAATATATTTTTAAAAACAAGGTTTTATTTAAATGCGCTAAAAAGATAAAAATAAACTTTAACACCAAATCCGTTACCTTACCATTACCTTATAACGTCAATTCACATTTGAATTTACAAAACAGAACAGAACAAATTATAATAATATAATTATATGATCTAAAAAGTTGTCGCGAGATTTGCTTGTGTAGGATAAACAAGTAAAATGAATGATTTGTTGTGAATAATTTCAAATTTTCTAAAACTATAAAAAATGTGTCAGTTTTAGTGTAAAAGTTTTTTTGTTTTAGTTTTTTTTATATAAAAGCTTGTTTTTGACTTTTAATTTGTTATCCTTTTAGTTCGATTCCGTCAACTTTCGGTACGAATACCACGGAGTTAAATGCGATTTTATTCTCAAATATTTGTTTTATTAATCGGTTAAGTGTCCTTTTCTTTTTTCAATCGATGGAGCAAAATCAACTCTACTATATACTACAAATTAATGGAAAGTTAGAATAGGTAGATATATTTTACATACATCCATACTTAAAGTAAGCTCAGCAGTGATCGACATCGAGAACGACCTCATCGCATCGCATCCTCAACGACATCGAACCGAGAATAGACTATAATAGACGGCTGGCCCGTAGGACTACAAACCTCGATCCGGATTTGGCAGAACCGGAACGCGATCGAGATCCGGATCTGGAACGCGACTTCGAGCGCGAGCGCGACTTGGACCTCGAGCGAGACCTGGACCGGGACTTGGACCGGGACTTGGACCTGGAACCGGAGCGCGAGCGGGACTTGGACCTGGAGCCGGACCGACGCGCTAGAACGTTAAATGGTCGATATGAGTATAACTATATTGTTTATTGAACGTTTCGGACACATAATTATGTTCAGTTACAAATCATACCAGCTGATTTAGCTCTAGACCTCGAGCGCGACCGCGACTTTGAACGGGAACGTCCCGCCGGGGAACCTAAAAATATATCTGAGGTGAGAGAAAATCATTATTACGTCCAGTGGTTGGTTTGTTCAATGCCATTAAAGTGCAAATTAATTTTAATCATCTGTCATTTCTATCTTGCTCTAAGAATATTTGAGTTGATTTGATATTTCTTCGCCATTACATGTACGAGTTAGATAAATTACAAAAAAAACTAGCTTCGCACGGGTGCAATGCTGATACTAAATATATTACAGAATGTCTTTATATGCAATAGGTACTTCATTAGATAAGGATAAGCCATTATTTCTTGTAAAAAGTAAAGGATAAATATGTTTATTGTGGGTTATCCCTAAGAGATAGACATATCACAGGCTTTTTTGTAGACCTTTTTAAGGTGTACATTTTTGATGTATCTCATAGGGTTCAGCCAGCGTATAAACCTAAAATGTGTTTAATTACGACATCCGGTTGGAAACCACTAGAATTATCAGTGTTTCTCTACTACTATTTTACGCATCAAAAGATTAAAAGATCTAAGCACACATATGAACAGACAGACTTTGGTTATATACTATGTAGTGATTTATCATGTACAAGTTTATTGTATATGATAACTACATGCAAACTGTTGATGAACAGTAACTCTGAGTTTCGGGTCGGTTGTTTGCGGCAGAATCTACATTCCCAGCTGTTAGTAGCTTTAGATGCAACTTATCTCATTAAAGGAATATTTATAAGAACCATTCTCAATAAAGGTTGTCAGGGAACAGCTATGTGTTGCTCACCCACTTCACTATGTGAACCTGCATGTCCCTTGATAAATTTTATTTTCCATATGTCTCTTGGTTATTAAAATTAAGTGAAACGTTAACTTTTCAGAGATAAATACTAACCGACAGGCGAGCGACGCTTTTTACCATCTTCGTCATCAACGTCCATTCCTTCGACAGACTTACTTGTTTCTCTTGTTTCCGGCGATTTACTTTTAGAAGATTTCGCCGAACCGCTACGGGACCTTGATTTGCGTGGCGAAATCTTTTTATTTGCTTTTGGAGACCGACTTTTCGATCTCGATTTTCTAGGCGATGCTGAGGCAGACTTCGCTCTCGAACCACTCCGAGAACGAGATCGTGCCGAGCCACTTCTAGATCTAGATTTTCTAGGTGATCTACTTCTTGATTTAGAATTCTTAGCAGATCTACTACGTGATCTTGATTTTCTAATGGATCCACTTCTAGATCTAGATCTCGCAGGTGACCCGCTCATCGAACGGCTTCTGGACCTAGATCTAGATTTTCCCCGTGATCCACTTCGGGAATGTGACTTCGCTCTAGATCCACTCCGAGAGCGCGATTTGGCTAATGATCCACTTCTCGACCTTGCTTTAGATGCAGCCGAACCACTCCGTGATCTCGATTTCCTTACTGATCCACTCCTAGACCTTGATTTCCTCGGTGAACCACTTCTAGATCTCGATTTATCCGGTGAACCACTTCGTGACCTCGATTTCCTAGGTGAACCACTTCTAGATCTTGATTTCCTAGGCGAACCACTTCTAGATCTTGATTTCCTTGGTGAACCACTTCTCGATCTAGCGGAACCACTTCTAGACCTGATTGACTTAGGTGATCCACTTCTAGATCGAGAGCCACTTCTCGATCTGCCAGACTTGGGGGAACCAGAACGAGAACGAGAGGAAGCTGCGGACCTGCTTCTTGAACGAGATGAGGATTTAGACCGAGATCTTGAACGTGATCTTGACCGACTGCGAGATCTTGAGCCAGACTTTGACCGTACTGACCCATCATGGGACATTTTTGAGTCTGAAGCTACCTGTTGATAATAGTAATAAACCTCTCAATCCGTTTCATTTTATTTAATTATATGATAGTTGTTCAATACTCACTGATCTGCTGCGTGATCTAGATCTTCTCCCATCTATAACAGAATAAAATCTTATTACTTCACAACTCTTTACTTGAGGCTCTTAAACATTATTACGTGGAAATCAACAGGCACTATGATTCAGGACATATTCCAACAATTGAAATTCTGATACACTGAACTAAAAGTATTAGCATCAACATTAATTTAAAAAAACTTACTGCTACAAAGTTTGAATGTAACAACACAAATTTTTAATGGATATCATACCTGTCATGAAAAATACAAGCTTTTTAACAGTGCAATTGACAGACAGAAGCAGTTCACAAATAGGGTACTTTCATTAGTAAGCATAAGTACAATCGACTTTATTTGATTGTGAATTTGATCTTGTTTTGCGAGTACCAACCAAACAACATTCCTCCTTTCAATCACCTAGCAATTTGGTAAAAAACTTTTTGGAATGTTAATGCTAGTATTTGTACAACAAGACACTAGACAGACTAGACAGAATATTAGACTAGATAGAAGACTAGAATGACACCATCGATAGCAATTCTAATTCATTATTATCTCAAAAAAACCAAAATATTTATAGCTGTTAACATGTAATGAGTGCCGGTCAAACATTAACAACTTTTGTACATATATATACTGTTGTTTTTACCAATATTACATCAGCAAAATATCTGACAGCATTTTCGCAGGAATAATAAAGGTTAACAAGTTTATTATATATTATGACAAGAAAGAGTGTTTTTTTTTGGTGAAATATTTCTTTCATGGCTATTTATTAGGAAAATCAAAATTTTGAAGTACTTTTTCAAACATAGTTGTACACCCTATTGTAGAGTTAAATTGTATTCATTCCCTCTCATACATTCCATTCTCATCTATTTATTTACATGTCTGTGCATCAAAATAAAAATTCAAACATTATATTCAAAATTACAGAAGAAAAGTTTTTATGCAGCAAAGATACAAAATATACAAGGGCTCATCATTACTAAATAGTCAGTGAAATACTCCCTTGATAAAATAAAGAATATGAGGGTAGGTTTAATATATTCAATATGATAAATGTAAGATATTAATCAAGAAATCATAAATTTATTATGATTTTGCGAACATATTACAATATATTTTATTTGTATAATACTTATTTTATGCCAATGATTAAAAAAAAATACTGTAAGTAATTTCTTCTAACCTAACACGACAACTGCGCGATCGAAATGAATGGGAAGAAAATCAATATGTAGTATTGATTATATTTCATAGTAATAAATTAAAAAACAAATTAAAAAAATTATTAAGATGAACTATAATTGTGATTTCAAATATTCAACCTCGGCAACAGCCGCTAGCGGACCGCGTAAAATGTTGTAGACTGTTAAATAAAGCACTTAATTTATAAATTAAGATATTCAAATCGTATACATTGAAATGAGATGTTATTGGCAATTGCATTCGATTGCAGGAGGTTAATAATGATGTTAACATTATACAAGTCTAGCTTACCCGTATCGACATCCATTTTTACTTAATTTTGTTTGTTAATACTCATAAATTAATAATGCACTGTAATCCGAATAAAATATATATTAATCCGAATTGAAGAAATCATTTACAAGTCGGACATTATAGTTTTATTGAACTAAAATCGACAAACGTTCAATATTTTATATGAAATTCTGCAAGTACATAAGTCGCACGATGAAACATTCTCAAATTTGTCTATGGTAAGCTGTAAACTAGCGTTGGGTAATTATATAGAGCCTAAAAGTAAGATATTTTTTATTCGATAATTATAACAATATTATTATAATATTTATAACATTAATATTTGTTATAGAAATAAAACATAACACACATAAAAAAATATAGTTTCGTTTTAAAACGCTATATCAGTGAATTTTACATAATATGCAGACAGCGCCAGCAGCAAAGCAAAGTACGTAGTTTAGCATAATAATCAAATGGGTATTTGTAAAAAAAACAGCGCTGCATAATAAGTGGTGTCGTGTTGTATACATTAATTCTGAAATAGCCATAAAGCCAATAATCTCTGCCAAATTAAAAAAAACCCAAAAGGAAAGACTTCTGATATAAAAGGGCTTGTATTGCCCCATTTAAACCAAATATGAAATATTTTCTTTAGGATTTATAGACGAGATTATTATAATAGTATTTCTTGATATCATTATAGAGCCTAAATGAGTGTCCAGAGAAAATCAAGCACAGTAGATTAAATTCCTAAATAATTGAAGCGCAAAATATATGTTAAAACAAAAAGCATCAACATAGTAGTAACAAAAAAAAATTAAAGCGACTAATATCAATGTCAGTCGTCAAATGTCAATTATGTGTCAGAAGTCAGTAAGTCAAAACAATGTATTTTTGATTGAGCGTCTTATTTGTAAATTTTTGTTTTTAAATGCTTAAAAACGTTTAATAAATATTAACAATGGATGAAGAGAATAAGTTACCTTTAAAACGAGTTGAACTATCTTTAACGAAGTTTAACGAAGTAGCGATTCCACATCATCTGGACTTACTTCGACAGCATAAGGCTAATATTATAAAGGTAAAAAACTATCTTATTTATACAAATAAACAATAAATATTTACATTTGTAGCGATTTGAGACAATAGCTTTCAATACTAGAAACTAGCGCGCAATAGCCACGTTCTTTGACGTCACTAGAGGTCTATAAATAACGTTTTTCAAGCAAGGTTGAAGGCGAATATTTTACGTTTCATTGTCATTTCGTAATACGTGACAAATTATACAATATTTATCGAACTATATAACATTAAAATTATATGTGCTTTATATTTATGATAAGGTAGTAGGATAAAAAAAACCAATAAATATTGAAAAGTGTTGTTTTGCCTATACATGTACTTGTTATTTGAAATATTACGAACACTATTGATTTTAATACGTGCTTAGTAAAATATACAAGTCTGAAATTAATTTATTTCAAAGAAATAAATTTATTTTGTACATATCTGATGTACTATTTCACGAATATTATTTTACCTTTTATTGTTATAATAAGTGAGTGAGTCTTTATCTTAAATTCTTAGCTAAATTACGTTGTACTTAGAGATCATATATATATTGTTGTTTTATCTTTTACACTTATTACACAAATTTTAATTTTACAATGAGGCTGAGGTTGCCTGCCTGTAATTAGTATGTAAATGAGTGGAATGAAGTGTAATCCATCTATCAACAAAAAATAAACTGAAAAACAACAATATAATAACTAATTTTGAGTCAAAGCATCCTCCTTTATACTCCTTCCTGTATATATTATATTTTTACTGCCTTCATACTGGTTTTAGTATGAAGAAGCAGAGGAGTATGGGCGCGTTCGCTCGGAGCAGGTGCACGCGCGGCGCGTTGCAGCGCAACTGCGCGCGCTGCTCGGCGAGATGGACGCGCTGCGCCGCCAGGTGCGCGCGCAGGACGTGCCGCACTTTGACCGTCTCACACAGCGCTCCAGGGATCTCACGCTAAGGGCTATCATGGATTACTTGGGTATAATATGTGTTCCTTATTATATTTAGGGACCAGGTTTATGTACATGGTGGACAATATTGACCAACGAGATGTGTGTGGTGGCTATAATTAATAGTTTCAACTGTATAGTAATATGTTTCTGTAAATGTCTATATCCATTTTTTGTCCTTTTAGATACAAAATGGCTTAATAACTATTTCTGTATAATGCACACTCATTAAACTTACAGTATGAAGGTTATATTTTCATATGATTCCTTTATTCAAGTTTCACTGTTCGAAAATTGAGTCAAAGGAGAAATTGATATGGTGTCAACCGTTACAAAGATTTACTCTCATAATCTTGGTACAGATACTAAGACTATGTGATCAAAAATATGTACAGAAGCTGTTTATGTAATTGATTGTAGGTGTGATAGAGCGCAGTTGTATAGCACTGGTAAGGTCGGCGCAGACACGGTCGCGCTGCAGCGGTGAGAATAGCTTTCAAGAGCTTGGTTCA
This sequence comes from Vanessa atalanta, assembly GCF_905147765.1. NCBI lineage: Eukaryota > Metazoa > Arthropoda > Insecta > Lepidoptera > Nymphalidae > Vanessa > Vanessa atalanta. The sequence continues at coordinate 25,577 of NC_061896.1, forward strand.
AGTTTTCTGTACATCATCGGTACTAACATGCATCTATACTAATACTATAAATGTTCAAGTGACTTTCTGGTCTAGTTCGCTCGGCAAAGCCGCACTCATTGTCGAATCAAATCGTAAATAAAATACATTTGATTGAATGTATTTTACTCAAGAAAACTTTACAAAAGAGCAACTAATCGTTAATATTTGAACTTTATCACCGTTTCGGGAACCAGCGAGAAGAAAGAGCAAGAAGCTCGCATGGTTGCATAGCATAAAAAAACAGATTTATCGATACGATTTGTTGAATAATTTTGTCCTAATAAAATTTATTAAATGGTAAATAGATTATATTTTCCGGTATCTTATTATATCCGTATACCATCGCCCATAAAGTTTCTCCGTACCGTATGCAAGCGGTAAGAGGTTTATGTTTTTTGAATCGTGTAAGTAGATTTAAATCACATAAGTAAAGCCTCAGCTATTAGAGTAACTATTAGAGTAAGTAGCTCAATATGGATAGAGTGTAATTGTCTTTTGTTAAACCTGGACGCACCGGCATTATCAAAGTGTTAACTCATACTGCAATCATGTTTAAAACGACCTCTCGCGTGTCTTAATGATCGTTACCCCGTCCTTTCCCTAACCGGTGCTGCCAAGCTTAAATAAAAACAAAACTTTTGATCACATCATAATATTACTCAAACGGCATGCTTATTTTTATCATTAAATTAAAATTGTCAATCATCGACTAATCGAACTAGAGGTACTCAATTAAAATTATTAAGTTGAGACTAGTCGTGATATGCACCGCTAACATTACTTAATATGAGTTAGGTGTGGAAGCAAATCTTCGCAAGGTACACTCACACACTCAAAGTGCCCAAGTAATCATACCTAGTTTATATTTTGAATTCTGCCTTTCGAAGGGTCGTGGGGGATCTAATGGCAATAATAAATAATCGAAAGTAGCGACTCTCACAGAAGTCGTAGAAGCAAGATTTAACGAACAATCTATTTAGAATGTCCTTCGAGTCACCGGCATCCTAAATATATAGTAATCACAGCAGGCGATCTGGCAACCATTCTGCTATCCTGTGATCTGCGGGTGGTTCGCAAACAACGAATAATAAATCGTTTTGTACCAGAGTCGTCGCCGATGTCGATCCCCGCGCGCGCGGCGCCGCCGTCGGCGCCCGGCAGCGCGCGCTCGGCCGAGTCGGTGGGCGTGCTGGAGCCCGCGCCGCTCGTGCAGCTGCACGTGGACCCGCAGGTCGGACTGGCGCCCGCCCTCATTCGATAGCGTCGGAGTCGGATCCGGCGTGGAGAGAATACACTGGTTGTCGTTCCTGAGTTAAAAACACGTAACCACGATTTGGAAGATATCATGATAATAATCCTTCGTCTTCTTCAAATTACTTTATTCCTTTACGCCGAATGCTTTGCATTCGTAGTCGTAGGAAATCATGAATCGAATGATGATTTCCTATCGACCGATTTCGTCTGCGGGCGTCATTCGAGGCGAACGCCACTCGCTACCCTGTAACTCGCTTCCTTTCGACTTCACGACGAAACGAGGCGTCTTCGGAACGACTAACAGTAATCGCAGCGATGACTTTAAATATTGTTTCCATGGCCGGGCGCTCCGTTCCGGCCGCCGGGAGCGCACCGACCGACGAGCGTGTCCGCTGTGCGCAGGAGCTGCAGCTGCGCGAGCGCGAGGCCGTGCTGCGCGGGTGGGGGGAGCTGCAGGCCGAGGTGCGCGCGCTGCACGACGCGTGGCAGCACGTGCAGGCCGCCGCGCTCGCGCAGCGCGAACAGGTCGGCCCGCACTCTGACGTGACGCGCATGCAATAATAATCAACATTAAATAGTCGATGATAACGATTATGTACACCAGTAAATGTAATACATGTTTGTAAATTGATTGATTTAAATAACAATTTAAACTATAGGAAATGACTCATGACAATATCTTTACGCATCACTACATGAAGAACATCAGCGTCAATATCCTTATCTGTTTACATGAGGCTCGGGTTGGATGGCCGAGAAGAGGTTGTCTGGGAATAATAAAGTTGATCTAAGAAATGCATTAATTTTATACGTTTCAGCATTTTAAATACTTTGATATGGGTAACAAATATAATTTACTAATATTAGAACTGCGAAAGATTGGCAGAGAGGGTGTCTGTTCCTCGACCTCGCAAAACGGCTGAAATGAAAATTGGCACAGAGATAGGCCATAGTCTGGGATAGCACATAGCTTACTTGACATCGATACTCGTGCAGGTGGGCGCGGTGGTGTCGAGCGTGGAGGTCGGCGCCGACAATGTGCAGGCGGCGCGGGAACACCTGGCGCTCGGCGAACGGTACGCAGAAGCCCGTGTCTCGTGACGTCACGCGACGTCACGCGACGCCACGCGACGTCACGCGACGCCACGCGACGCCCGCTAACGGCCTCTGCCCGCAGGCTGCGCGCGGGCGCGTGGGGCGCGGGCGGCGCGCTGGCGGGCGCGCTGGCGGGCGGGCCCGTGGGGCTGGTGCTGGGCGCCAAGGCGGGCGCGGCCGCGCTGCTGGTGGGCTCCGCGCTCGGCTACGTGGGCGCGCGCCTGCTGGGCCGGCGGCGCGACTCGCAGCTGCGCGCCGACGCCGACGCCGACGCCGACGCCGAGCGGAAGGAGCTGTAGCCGCGGGGCCGCTGGCGATCGCCTTTCTCTTTCGCACAAACCGTTGGCGACATCGGCGAGTCGTAACGGCTTCCCGCGTCACGCCTTCGATTCGAGTCTTCTGTCGTCTTTCTCTTGATCTTTGGTCCCGTGACGTACCGAGTACCGAGTCGTTTCTATACATTTCGGAGTTTTCTGCGACCGAATGCGTCATCCGTGTGTGACTTGTGTGAGTCCGCGTAAATCATTTAAGCGACTGATTTTGTATACAAATATAATTATTGGTCGGTCAGCTCACGCAGAAGCGCAGCTCGTTTAATATGTACTTATAGAAGTTTGTATAAAATAAATACACAGTAAGTTTAAGTAAATATAAGTTGCTGTGATGAACTGCCTTAAAATAAGTAAGAGATATGGCAACGAACAACGTCTGTGCGAGCCGCTTACATTGATTAACTATTATTTCAGTTCATTTGTAAATAAAAACTGAAATTGATTTTTTATACTTAGTATACATTAGATGTGGCACGCGTGTACGAGTATGTCTTCTTCGACGAATGTCTCCTCCGTCATAGTAGTTAATAAACGTATGTATGTATGTATATAGCTATTGTGTAATTACATTGTAGTATAACAGAGCTATATTGTAAATAATCATATTTTTTACAATTGTACAAATATGTATTAAAAGTAATAAAATCTCAAAACAACTGTTTTTAATTATACATATAGTCCCAGTTCCCCTTCCGCCTCGAGTCGAGATTATTAAATATCCTAATATACATATTCAAGAATTGTACCTAGGAATGTAATAGAGAAAGGTAAGCCAGACAGACTGGCGCCGTAACGCGTTACGTAACGAATCGGTTTACCCTCCCAGAAGAAGTAATCACTTCAATAAACACGAGCATGAAATATCAGAATATGCGACATTAACTTTAAAAATTTCTAAAAAAATATAGGATATATACATTAAAATGCCTGTTGTCAATATTTCACGAATGAGATGCAAAGTACTTAAATTCTTACAGAATCGCACTGCAGCACAAATTTAATTTTTTTTTTTTATTAACATAGAATAATTATTGTATAACTTTTTAATATTACAATAATAAATCATAAATTTAAAACGTTCGGTTGTTTGTAGATTGATTTTTATGAATGGCAAAGCACGAAAGACTCAAAGATACACAGATATGTCAACCATATACTACCCCTACTTTTGAGGCTTAAAATCAAACGAACGAAGTCGCAGGCATCAGCTAATTTCTAAGTAACTTAATATCGGTAACTGAAACTATGTGAAATAATTCAGCATCAGTAAGCGTATCTGTAACCGGTAAAATATTATTCATATATCTGTGTCCATATCAATATACGAAATAACATATCTATAATATGCGTGATATTTTGATAATGAAGGCAACATAGTTTCTTTATTTTAATATTTATAGATTAACAAAAAAAAAAAAATTACTCTAATAAATTTGAAAATTTTATCTCGCATTATTGTCTGAATTTAAGCCAGAAATAGGTTAAAGCGTTAGGCGTGCGGTGGCAGGACGGGTAGCTAGTAATTTATCGATTTTTCAAACTTTTTAAATATTGGTGTAGGCATCGTTCATTTACAATGTTACTATAAAGTTTTTAGGGAATAAGAATATCTAACAATGCGTTTATAGACATTAATTTATAACACCTTGGAGTGGACCAGAGTAGTATACATTTTTTATCTGTGTATTTGGTATGTTCATGCTATAATTATCTGTATGCTTTATGAAAAACATGGCCGATTTGATTTGTAATGTCGATGTCGGTGAAACTGAAGCGTTATTTTACTAAAGATTTTTGTTATTTAGTAGTTTTATTTAAAATATTATAAAAATAAGTTACATGATTTATTAGTGGTAGTTGTTATCTTTTGCTTTATATGACACAATAGTTTGAAGTGTACGCGTGTTACGTTATAAATTGTTGAGAGTTGATGAGTTTCTGATTATTTGCCACTCGGGTTGGAGGTGCGATGTCTTTTCCACCTCGCCCGCCTATGGTGCCATACGGAATTGCACCCGGTGTGGTCACTATGCCAATGGCAACTCACGTAAGTTTATTACTAATAAATAACTGCTTAACCTAAGTTCGTACTTTTTACCTTAGTGTTGTAACGAAAACTGTTATAGTTTTATCAAAACAACGAGGCAAACAAGCAGCAGGTGTGAGCTGTCGCACTGAGTGGTCTCCAAGCATTGAAAATGGCAGAACATTGACATTGTCAATGCTTTCATTATTCTGCTAGCCTGAAAATTTGACTGTTTTGTAAACCATGACATTTTAATATTTTACATTTGTAACTGGAATAATGCCGTCAAAGAGAATTCAATTCCAAAAGTTTATGGAATGAAATATAGATGGTGAGTGTGAAAAATATACAGCAACCTGTTACTTTGGGTGGAGCCGTGTGCGAGACTGCCTTGATAGATGTCAGTGAAACATTAACAGTTAGTATTGTGTTCTAGTTGGAACGGTAAGTGCACTATTTGCTACCAGACAAAAGGGATGTTACATTTTAGATTTCATGATTATAAAATAAAAATGAAAATGTATACCATTTTGTAGATTTTAAGCTAAAACTTGAGTAAGCACAAATTCTGTTACATGTGATCCATCCACTATCCCCCTGAGTAGTATGGTGTATTAAGCTCCTTATCTTCAGCATTGTCAAACAAAGGATCCTTAGGCCAGCAGTGTGATTACATGCTGTTACTTTGATATCACCCAGCCAACGAGCTGGTATACTAATAGACTCAGTGTAGAAACTCTTATATATAATCTATAAATATGTTTTTTTGTTTAATGTTATAGGTAGGCGGACCGGCAAATGGGCCACCTGATGTTAAGCTGTCACCACTGATACTTTGCCAGTGCGCCACCAACCTTAGAAACTAAGATGTTATTTCCCTTGTGCCTGTAGTTTAACTGGCTTACTCACCCTTCAAACCAGAACCCTACTAAACCAAGTATTGCTGCTTGGCGGCAGAATATGTGATTAGTGGGTGGTACCTACCCAGATGGGCTTATACTACCTGTTCTGCACATCTGCCTTCCTCAGCTTCTCCTACTGACCAACAGTAGCATCCAGTATTGGTGTGTTCCAGTTTGAAGGGTGACTGAGCCAATATTTATATTTATACTGCTTATAACTTAGTTCCCAAAGTTGGTGGCGTATTGGTGATGTATAGAAATGGTTCATACTTACAGCACTATTGTCTATGGCAGTGATGACCATTTGTTCAGCCGCCTACCTATATCATAAAAAAATGAACTTGCTATATCATGTTTGATAAAAGCTGTTGTAATTTTACCTGGATAGAATAGTTATTACAGGTCTTCTTAGGTCTGTGTTGGTGTTGATTTCTGAACTGGTGGTAGATTTTTACCATCAATGAGCAAGTGCAATGTTCTTATATTGAATTGAACATTTTAACTTCGACTTTAATTTATTATAAAATTGTTTTTAAATGTCTGCTTTAGTCATTTTTCAAAGTTTTTAATCTGTACTATTTAGTATGAATTTCTTAATTTTTATAATATTTGTGCATTAATAATAATTAAACTATTGTTTGTTTTCAATTTTAAAATAAATTTACTTAAATATACAAAGATATGGGTTCATAAGCATGTTTTACGTTTTGAATCATATTATCCTTTTTATCTAGAGAGATAAATGAATGTTGTATTAGGATTTTAAGGTCAACAAAACAGTTGGCTATATCAATATACTTATTAGAAACAGAATTGAGCTGTAGTAAATTGATGATGTTATCGCCACTTTTTATGTTGACCATACAATTTTTTTCCAAATTTGTAAGTGATGATCAAGATATCTTCAACAGTATCTTTTTCAGTTGAACTTATCACTCCATCTCAAATAAGCTCTTATATTATTTGAATATAACTTAAACTTTATGGTTGCAATTTTGAGTGTCAACATTAGACATTTATAAATTAATATTAAAATATATTTCAAAGATTAGATTAGAGAAAATCGATTCTGAATGATAGATTACACAATAATTAATCAAATAAGTGATTCGCTCAGAGGAGAGGAGCTACTTTGTTAATCAAATAGAAATGCTACTAAATGCTATTTTGCGCATTTCTATTTGATTATTTTGTTCGTTCAAATCAAACGTCTACAACTATCGCTTTGAATTAAGCAAATCATATCATATGGGTTACAATTCTAATGACTATATTTGTAATGGATAATAAAGAAAACGTTCAACATTGTATGCGTTACGGTTACTCATATTTAGTTTCGCTGCAGGTAATGGTCGGAGCGTACGGAGCCGGCGGCGCGGTGGCGGGCGGCGGGCGCTCGGCGCTGCTGCCCGCGCCCGCGCCGCCCGCGCCCGGCGCCAAGCCGCCGCGCGCCAGCCAGCCGCGCGCGGCCAACGGAGCCAAGGACGACGGGCCGCCCGTCACCGTGTTCATAGGTGACTGTATGAAACGACCCGTTTGTGAGAAAGAGATGAAGCGAATGTAAAACCGATTTCGATGTCACATTCGTTTCACATCTTTCTTAGAAACCGTACAATGTTAAATTAAACAAAGACAGGACGACATCTGAAATCGGATGTCAGCATCGATATTTAATCCAAATATCCGTTTTACAACCGATGTCACAAAATTCGGATATCGCCCATGCCTATTAAGTGAGTGTCGTTCGCAATCTTCAATTTTAAACTCAATTTTACCATGAAAACTTAGATTCATTGTATATCCTTTTAGGTTTCAGGTATTTCTTTCCAAACTAGTGTTAAGCTTATATATTGAATAAAAATATTGGCTTATACGTAAGCTTTCATCGACGCTAAACCGACGACACTCAGGGGGTCGAAATCGTTGTGAGAAAGTCACTCACCGACAAGGCTTAGGGCACTCCAGCGGTAATTTAGGCTCCCCACTTAATTTAACTCTCGGTCGGCTCGCAGGCAACATCTCGAGCCGCGCGCCGGACGCCATGATCCGCGCCGTGCTGGGCGCGTGCGGCGCCGTGGTGTCGTGGAAGCGCGTCAGCACTTTCGGCTTCTGCGAGTTCGCCGGCCCCGAGGCCGCTCTGCGCTGCGTGCGGCTGCTGCACGAGCGGCCGCTGGCCGACAAGAAGCTGCTGGCGCGCACCGACGGCAAGATGCAGGCGCTCGTCGACACCTACAAGAGTGAGTGGGCGCGCCACTACCCACCGCGGCATGGGGGGGGCGTCGAGTGCGGGACTGAGCGTTTGCGTGTGTGTGTGCAGCGGAGCAGCGCTCGCGGCTGGGCGAGCAGGCGCCGGGCACGGAGGGCGAGGGCTGGCTGGACGCCACGCAGCGCGCGCTGGACGAGGCGGCCGAGCGCCGGCTGGTGCAGCTCTACCGCGACTACCAGGACGACATCAACAACTACGAGCTGCTGCAGAAGGGTGAGGCCCGGCTCGCTGTCGAGGGAGATCAGCTTTTCGGGCTCGATAAAGGAGCGTCTTTCGTTGCAGAGGAGGCGATCTCTAAGACGGCCCGCGTGCTGGAGGAAGCCGATATATCGGAGGAGAAGCGCGACGTCATCCACCGGGAAATCGGCAAGTTCCGCGAGAGTATGAAGGTAACGCCATTCCCTGGACCTCGTTCCTCCTCCGATGTTCGATCCCTTCCCCGTCCCCCCCACCGGTCCTCACCCCCTCCCCCGCTCACGGTTCACGCGCGACGCACGGTCCCCGCCCGCCCGCGTAGTTAAAGATGGGAGTTCTCAGATAGGATACTCTTGTTACACTGTAAAAAAAACGAAAAGACTAGAAGCATCTCACTGCTCTTAAAATTTTAGATCCTATTTAACCACAGAAGTATTCGATTGTCGATCGCCATCCATCGAGGAACGCCCGCCCGAACGGCGGGCTCAGTAGAGAGGGGGCGCGGCGGGTCGGGGCGGGGCTAGGGTCGCGCGGTGGCGCGGGGGGCGAGGTGCTAAGGCTCGCTTTGCGGTAGGTGCGGCCGGCGGCGGGCGCGCACGCGGCGGGTGAGTCACGCCCCCGCCTCCCCGCGCGGCCTCGTCGCACGCGCTCGCTCTCTCTCGCGCTCTCGCGCCCTCTCGCTCTCTCGCTCTCTCGCTCGCACTCGCGACCCCCACGAGCCGAGCGTGCGACGAGGCCGCGCGAGTGACGGAGGCGACGGAGGCTATTTATTATTTTCTATCGATTGTATGTATATTTAAATACGAAGTATGATTATTTTTCATCTATAACATTATTTTATTACTGTTACATTCATGTCACGTAGCCAGCATTCACATCTTACTTTCTAATGTCTAACCGCTTCGTCGCTGAACGTTTTAATCCGACCGCCTGTCGGTGTCGCGGGCGATGAGATCGCTACCGCTCGTATTTCGTTGCAGTGAAGTACCAATTCGGAGCTTTCGACTAAAACGTTCAGTGTCCCGGCACACGCGCGCTTTTCGATCCGTCATCATAAACACATACACACACATACACACACACACACACGACCTAGTCTGGATTTTCATATCGTTTTCAGTCTACCATTCAACGTCGATACACTAGGCACACGATATATATATCTAACGAACATTTCTATTATTTTGTAATTCGGCCGACGCTCGATCGAAACCTCTCGACCCGTCTCGAAGTCATAAGCGATGAGCGGTCGCTCGGCGGGAGAGGTTTCGACCGAGGGCCCGGCCGCGCCCCGGTGAGTGGCGCGGCGGCGCCTGCGCCGGCCGGCGCCGGACGGAGCAGCGCAGCGCCGGACGTCGCGGCGCCGGACTCGCGTAAGTCTAGCCGCCCGACGCCGGCGCACCGCGCAGGTGTGTCCGGCGGGCGCGGCGCGACTTTACCTTTATAGCATTTAGATCTGATCTCTTCCAGTAACGGATTCTGTGCGATTCCCGTACAGTAACGTTCGCTCCGCCGCTCGAGGCTCGCTCGAGCCGCTGTAGCGAGGAGGGCAATACGTAACCGTATTCGGAATCGTGGTAGATTCCTTCGGGTGAGCTACGAATTGAATGTTCGATTTCGAAGTGGAGCGTTAGTTTGCCATGATTATTCATTTGAGTCGAGAGATTTTCATAAGGATGGTTGTAAATGTCGCGTCCCGGCCTTGCGCAGGAGGAGGCGGATGTGGTGGTGCGACGCAAGCGAGACCCTAAGGACGACAAACCGGACCGCGATAAGGACAAGGAGAAGGAGAAGGACCGGGATAAGGACCGCGACCGCGAGCGGGAGCGCGACAGGGACCGAGACAGAGAAAGGGATAGGGACAGGGAGCGAGAACGGGAGCGGGAGCGAGAGCGCGGGGAGCGGGAGAGGGGCGAGCGGGAGAGAGGAGAGCGAGAAAGAGGAGAGCGGGAGAGGGAGCGAGAACGAGAGAGGGAGCGGGAGAGAGATCGCGACAGAGACAAAGACGGTAGAACGCGACGCAGAAGCCACTCCAGGTAGTATTCGCTAGATGAATTAACCTTTTTAATTAAAGTATAATATTCTTTATAAAATCAATATATTCCCCAGGAGCAAGGATCGACGGGAGGAGCGAGAGAAGGAGCGAGAGCGGGAACGAGAAGAACGCGACCGAGAGCGGGAGCGGGAGCGCGAGAGGGAGCGGGAGAGGGAGAGGGAGCGAGAGAGAGAGAGGTGACCATATTGAATTTACAAATAGATAAATATTGTTACTTTCTCCATCTTTACATCGTATATTTTCAAAATCTGCAGGGAGCTCCGCGAGCGAGAGAGGGAACGTGAAGCGCGCGAGAGAGAGCGAGAAAGGGAGAGGTGAGTGTTGTTAGCCGCCAGTACTCACACGCATGTCTCCGCTCACACATATGTGTGTGTGTACATACGAATGTTTAGAAGAGATATAAATGGTTCTCTTAAAGAAAATATACGGTAATCTCGTATAGAAATCTAAAAGTAATCAAAACCAAAGATGAGTACAAACACTAGCGACTAGGTATAGCCTCACAATAAAACACAAAGTTAAAATACATGGTCATTATCTCAGCAGACGAGAAGTAGAAGTAGGTGGGCCACATCGCAAGACACACGTGGAAAACAGACAAGGCCGGGAAGCAAAGTTAGTATTCTGTGTAAAGGTGGAAAGGCCTGTGGTGGCGCTGATATTAACTCTTCCAAGATTATTCTCGATGTCGTTTCCTTTGTCGCAGCGTGGGCATTCTCGGCCATTCTTTACTCATCTTGCTTTGACAAGATACCGATGTCCACGTGCTATAGCTTGTGCCGATACTTGCAACGAGTGCAGATAGTTATCTTTTAGGACATCTGTTAATCCAAATTTTCAAACATAAGGCACATTAGAATCAAATGGGCGTTCGGGTTGTCTTAACCTTACTTAAATACACCAAGCCATGGTTTTACAACGAAAGGTAGACTAATTTCCGTCAAACAACAATACTCCTTACTCCTACTTCCGGTTTGAAGGTTTGCTCACTCAGCAAGTGCACAGGCACAAGAGACTAAGGGACAAGAAACTTAGTTCCCAAGGATGGAGGCGCGATGCGATGTATTTAAAATTTAAAATGAATACAAATTTGCGATGTATTTAAAATGGAAATCAATAAATATTTGATTTTTGATACAATTGTGATATTTCTTTTGTAGTTATTATCGAATGACTTGATTTTACAACTTTAATTCCGATTTACGTATCGATCAGAGCAAAACTCTTCTTAAGATCGCCACAAACGTCATTAATTATAAGCCATCTTTTTCAAGCCTATAAATGATTTTATCAACCTATAACTATTAGAAAGTGGGGATACGATTAACTTTACAAAGTGACCAGTCATTGGTTTCATTAATACTTATAATCATTTATTACTCAATAAAACTATGTTATGTTTTTACAGTTTTCATTATAAAACTTCGGTAAAATAGCAGTAGGCAACGAGCTAATCAAAGAGCCAATACTGCAAGCGTGTTGAGATTCAAGTGCGATTCTTATCGCCGTCCATAATCTGTGTAGCTATTGTTATACAACGGAGTTGTATAGTTTTACCGTTGTTTCGCAGTACAGGCTACTGACTGTACCTACAAACATTGAACCTCCTCGTTATAAATTATACTTTAAAATAAAGTTAAAAATATCTTTTTTTAAATATTATTGGTTAATTGTATAAATTTACGAGTGCTCTTTTGAACGTGTAATAAATTGATGAATTAATTTTTTTACTACGCATTTGTACTACGCAGTGCACTCTCGTGTCGTTTTAATGACAGACTTCATATAAAAGTAGCCTGGGCGGATGTAAGTGTTCATTCGAATATTTAAATAACTTTTCGAAATTAGCTTCGCATAAAACGAGCTATCGAACTGTCGACCCGCGCCGAGTGTAACGACACTACAAATATGAGTACACCTTAAGTCGTTGAGTTCCGACGATTTATTGCTCATATTTGAAATATATAGGTTTAGTAAAGTTGCAGAAATAAAAAACTTTTCAATTTTCTTAGGATTCTTAATATTGTACCAAATTTCGAAGTCTTTCAAATTTGGAAGACTATTAATAGTCCTGATAATTTCTATGTACATTTTTTGTTTTGAAACTGAAAACTACGGAAGGGTCGGTTTCTATTTTTTATTTCCAATGTATGAATGAATAAATATGTTCGCATTTCTGTTACAGAGAACGGGAAAGAGAACGTGAACGCGATCGTGAACGCTCACGGGAACGCGAACGAGATAGAGACAGGGAGCGAGAGAGGGAGCGAGAGCGGGACAGAGATAGAGAACGCGAGAGGTCTCGCGGTCGCACCGAGTTAGATGCGCGGAAGGAGAAGGAGATCGAGGAGGAGGCTAGAGATAAGAAGAGACTCGAAAAGAAGGCCAGGGAAAAGGAGGCGGCGTACCAGGAGCGGTGAGAGTCGTTCTGCAAGAAAAGTTTCGACCATCGAGGAAACTAATGTACTTCATAGCGAACATTGTCTTCCAGGTTGCGGAACTGGGAGAGTCGCGAGCGACGCAAGGCGAAGGAGTACGAGCGAGAGCGAGAGCGCGAGCGCTGTCGGGAGGAGGAGCGCGAGCGAGAGGCCAAGCGCCTCAAGCAGTTCCTCGAGGACTACGACGACGAGCGAGACGACCACAAGTACTACAAGTGAGTGCCCGCCGCCCCGCGCGCCGCGCGCCGCGCCGCCCCTCTGACCGCCGCCGTCCGTCCGCAGGGGCAAGGAGCTGCAGCGCCGGCTGGGCGCGCGCGTGCGCGAGGCCGAGGGCGACGCCCGCGAGCGCGCGCGCGAGCAGGAGGAGCTGGAGCAGCTGCGCCGCAGCATCTTCGGCGCGCGCGCGGCCGACGACCCCGGCGCGCACGCCGACTACGAGCGCGCGCGTCGCGAGCGCGACGAGCTGTACCGCCCGCGCCTGCTGGTGGACGCCACGCTGCAGCGCGACCAGCAGCGCGAGCGCGAGCTGCAGCGCGCCCGCCAGCGCGAGGACGCGCGCCGCGAGGTGCGGCCCGCCCCCCGCCCGCCCGCCGCTCGCCCTCTCGCTCACTCGCCCTCACCCGTCTCGCTCTGCTCTCAGGCTCGCGAGCGGCTGGCTCGGGAACGCGAGCGATACTTGCGCGCTCAGGCGTCGCGCGAGCTCCCCACCGAGGCCGAACCCATCGATTCGGACGATAGGTGACCGTGACTCTCTTAGGAGAGCGTTTCTTACGTTCGTTCGTTTAAAGTGATTAAAAACTTTTTAAAAAATGTACGTAAACGAAATTTGTGAGAATGTAATGTTAATCCGTGGTATATGTTTGACGGTCAATGAGCACGTGTATTGTTTTTCTTTTGAAAATTTATTATATCTCTGAATTATTGTATTCAAAAACCAACGGGAATATTACTGTTTGACATTTTCCGATCGATTCGTTCGTCACGTTTCGAGATCGAAGCGATGTACTGATGCAAATGTTTCGCCACAGCGGCGGCGCGGACACGGCCGGCATGGACGCCGACGAGCTCGGCTCCGCCTCCGCCGAGGCGGAGGCGGAGGCCGAAGCGGAGTCGGGCGGCGGGTCGCTGACCCCGCCCGCGCCCGACGCGGCCGACGCGCCCGCGCGGCGCCGCCACCGGAGACATCGCCGCCGGGCGCCCGACACGCCGCCGCACCCGCCCGCGCTCGTGAGTGGCGCCCGCACGCCGCCGCCCGTCGGCCGCGGCTTCAGTACGGGACTGACGGACAACCTAATGTTTCAGAGCGACGGCGGCAGCACTCCGCCTCGCCCGCCCTCGGACGAGCGCTACCACGTGAGTGCCGCGCGACCCGTGCCGCGTCCTGTGCACTGTGCTCTGTGTATATGTGCCCGGTAGCTAAGTACAATGTGTGCGTGTATGTGTGCAGATGCCGGAGGGCGCAAGTGCCGGTAGTTCTCCGATCAGCATAAGTTTTCGCGCGCGACACAGTCCGTCCCGCAGCAGTCCCGCCGATGGCCACAGAGGTACCGCTCCGTGAATAAAATGCTTTAATGTTATTCGTTTTTAGTCTTTGTGTAATAATATTATATTTCGCTAACGGTCCTTTTCCCTTATCTGGTAACTTACAATATATTTACAATAGTTTAGTTACATACGGGCCGAATGCGCTCTTGCCAATATTTTGCTTAATTGTTAAACAAATTAATTAATTCAACGCATTCGCCCCGCACATACCGACGGCTTCGTCGGCACATCAATTATATAAATACATGAGTTTGTCCGTAGCCGAGCGTCGCGTGCACGCAGCTTTTGCAGACGACGACGAGCCCACGCGTGAGTATTGAGAGTGTTTATTATTCCATAAAGTGTAGTATATATAATCAGATTTCTGTATATGTAGATTATTATTTTCTACTTTATCTGTACTTGGAAACTTAATAATAAGAGTATAATAGTACTTATTAAAGCTTTTGATTACTTCATAAATCCTATGGTGTTAAACTGACCTACTCGTTTCAAAATATTTCAGGTAAAGACAAAAAGGAAAAAGAAAAGAAGAAAAGTGAAAGCAGCGATCGAGGCGAGAAAGGTGAGAAGAGCGAAAAGGGGGATAAAGAGAAAGAGAAGGGCGAGAAGGACAGCAAGTGCGCCGAGGAGAAGCGGAAGCACATCAAGAGCCTCATCGATAAGATTCCCACGCAGAAGGAGCAGCTGTTTCAGTACCAGCTCGACACTGACCAGGTGCGCTCAGCGAAATATATGTAGCACTCTGTTTACTGCAGGCATCAAAGCCATGTCCTAATGAGTTTGCATTTTATGGAGTATATTCTAATCGAAAATTAAAAATTAAAACCGATCGAAAGTCTCACAATATCACGCGTCGTCCGTTTCAGATCGACAACACCCTGATGGAGAAGAAGATCCGGCCGTGGATCAACAAGAAGATCATCGAGTACATCGGCGAGCCCGAGCCCACGCTCGTCGACTTCATTTGCAGCAAAGTGCTGGCCGGCTCCGCGCCGCAGGGCATCCTCGACGACGTGCAGATGGTGAGCGGGACGCGGGACGCGGGACGCGGGACGAGTGCGCGGGGCGCGGACGCGGGACGCGGGACTCACCGGCGCTCTGTTGCAGGTGCTGGACGAGGAGGCGGAGGTGTTCGTGGTGAAGATGTGGCGCCTGCTCATATACGAGCTGGAGGCCAAGCGCGCCGGCCTGCACAAGTAGCGCGGGGCGGGCCCGAGTGCGGAGTGACGCGGAGCTGACGAGGCCTCAGTTCGCGGTGGAAGAGGTCGCATTCGTCGACACTAATATTTCTCGACATATATTTTTATTTTTTATAAGCAATAAATATCATTTTGTACCGACAGCTCTCATTATAAAACTATAAATTGTAAAAAAAAACAACACATTTCAGGATTGTTTTCTGCTCTGAGATAACGCAACGACGTTCCGTTGTTCTATAACTTTCAATACCCTACGATTATTTTCATAATGGCGGTTTAGTCGGATGTCGATAAGTATGACGTACTTACTATTTTAAATATCTATAAAATCAGCGTTAACGTTCGATAAAGAAATTGTACAGTTTAAAATATTTTATAAAGAATTGTATTTGTAATTCCGAGACGCAGTGTTCCTATATTCATAATGACTCAACATCTTCACGTCGACAATGTTCCAAGAGAATCAGAACGAGTTCCAAACCAGTACAGCCTCAATACTTGAAATAGTTTCTGTGTTTAAATAATTATTGTGTTTGTCTAACGTCGTTTGTAACAAAAATTCTATTGGGACCTGAGTGGTGACAGTGGAGTCGAGGACGTACGCGGAAGTCGTTGTACTCCAAAGCCCTCCAGCGGCGAGGTACAACAAATTAGATCGTAAATGAAAATAAAAAAGCTATATGTGCCAACATCCGTGACATCGGTCATTACATTGTATTATTTAGAAATCAAAGAAGAAAATAAATCCATTTTTATTTGCATAATGTTCCAAATTCTTGGTGAAAAGTTGAAATAGTCGAACTACGGTTAAACTATTTTGATTTAAGCATTTACATTTACATCTCGTGTCGCCCTGTTTATCGGCTCCACGCGCCGTCAGGTCCTAATACGAGTCGATGTTGTGTCTCTTTCGACGATATCGTTGAGAGACAGGCAGCGAATAGTTTTCTACGCGCGTAATATAAGGTTATATTATATAATAAATGCAACAAATATAAATAGTTTTGTTATAATATAAAGTCCGGACAGTGAAGCGTATCTGTAAATAAATAACACGTCGTACTGATCCGACCACGCCGTTCGCGGTGGAGTCGGTTGTGCGACGCACATCGAGTGGTCGAGTCCAAATTACAAAATGTAAACAGGGGATGATTCAGATTGTTAAAATTATATTAATGATGACTTAAATAAATAAAAGCTACAAACTCAATATTTTAATAAATTGGAACTCAAGTTAAATTCATATTTAAATTAATATCCGTGTCAATTTTTTATTTTGTTTAATGTATAAATAAACTACTTCGATTTTTTGCGCCCTAAAATGACGAGTTAAGAATTTTTAGCTAAATATATGTGCCGCGCTGCTGTAACAGAATCAATTATGAAACTTATTTTGTATCACACGAAATCATTCGTATGTTTTGGGATTGTTTACATCTTGTATAAACTGGAACGAAACGAAAAACGGCAACGGTTTTTCACGAGTAGAGTAGTAGTCGCAGAGTAGACGCTGTAATAAGGCAAGAGGTAAAGGTTGAGACTTGTTAATACGACACACGGAGATGGTTACGACTTTGTATATACTATGTGATACTGCGATGTTGTTGTTTCACACTAACGAATGCGCAACTTGTTTTGTAAATTATTACGATGTAATACAACGGTGTGTGCGTGCGTGCGTGCGTGTGTGCGTGAGGGGATGAATGCGTGTGTGTCAGTTCGTGTTGAGTCGTAACAATTACGAGGTAATACTGTAGCGAGTAATATAATATTGTCAATATGTGTTGTTTCATTTAAACCAAAACATCCTTACTGGTACACTCTTTTTTAGTTTTTACACACTGTTATAGCGTGAGAGCTCCAATATTCAGATTTCTCCGTCAGATAATCTACCGCCAAAAAGCAATACATAGCATCTTTGTGTTTCGGTTTGAAGGGTAAGTGAGCCAGTGGAACTACAGGCACACAGCTCCCAATGTTGGTAGTGCATTGGCTATGTAAAGATAATATTTCTATCTATAATATAAAAAGTAAGCAGTCTTAGCTTCAATGTTTGTTATGTACGAATACGAGTCGACTGAGAGTCGCCTAGCAAAGTCATAG
Organism: Vanessa atalanta; assembly: GCF_905147765.1. Lineage (NCBI taxonomy): Eukaryota > Metazoa > Arthropoda > Insecta > Lepidoptera > Nymphalidae > Vanessa > Vanessa atalanta. The sequence goes on from NC_061896.1 coordinate 43,012, forward strand.
TTACGTGTTCGATCCTGATTTCGGACTGACGATTGTGATTCTTACAGAATGGGCGTGTGGGTACACGAGAGATGAGACAGCGTTTAACAACCTTGAGTTTTCGGAGAATATATGAAAATTGTTACCATTTAGAAAATAACTACTATCTTTATCTTTAAACTTTGAAAAATATTATTTTATGTTGAATAAAGCGTTACATAAGTTACGTTCAAATGAATAATAACATTTATCTTAATTCTATTAATATCATAGTAAGTATTGTTGTAATCGATAGCTTGAGATTTTATTCGCATCCTAGCACAGATTTCTTGCAGCAGTTGCAACACCGCGGAAGCAGAATCACGGGTCTTCGAGTGGCGGGATAGGGACGCTTGGCGATCAACTCGTGTGCCGGCAAGTACCAGCGCCCTCTACTATCGTACTTGGGTCCCTCGGGTAGCAGTACGTGCCGATGACATAGTTGACCCTGAGTTTAAAACATTAGAGTAGTGGCTTCGATTTTATCGATGAAAGAACAGATATTATTAGACATAAATAATAATGTTACATGTTAAATATTAAGTGTTCGATCGTACTAACAGTCATTTGACTACGGTACACACAGTAGTGTATTTTTAGTTTTAATTATTTTGTTCGTTGCTTTACTTTGCCATTAATATTGAAACATAGTAATACCTTTAAGAGATTCGTTTTTACTAATATTAGGAATACTATACCATGGTGGTTAGTAGTTACTGATAAGTCGCTCTTACCGACCAGACAGTCTTGTAGGTAACTTACTGAAGTAGGCTGAAATAATTCGTACCTTTTCCCGTCTCTTATGTACGCGGACACCTATAGCTGGCGCCATATCTAGCAATTCAGGGCTGGGCAAGTCGCCATCGTTTTTGTCTCCGAATCTATTAATATTTTTTACTACTTTAGGTGAAAACTTCGATTTTGGTAATTTAAGATTATCCATGCGTATCGATCCCTTCTTGAATGGTGACTGCGTCAGCGCTGTTTGCTTACTGCTTACGAATTTTTTTAACAGGCCTTGGTTTTTTTTCATAAAATTTTGAAATTTATCAATTTTATTCTTATTAACAAACTTCGGAACTTCAGTAGGTGGTTGAATATTTAAATTTTTTATGGAAGAAGTGTACCAAGAGAAGTTTTTTATCGGTAGTTGTATATTCGGCGTATGGCTCGGTTTTGATAATTTTAAATTGTGCCGCTTGTCAAAACTCGAGTGATTTATTTTAATGTTTATTTGCGGAATACGTATTGTGAAGAGAGATAAACTTTTATCAGTGCTTTTAAATATTATTGCAGATTCAGTAACAGGTTTAATTGTATCCTCGTAATCATAGTCTCGGTATGATCCGCCATTTCTCCTTCTATAGCTTTTCTTATGCGTTGTTACCGTTACGGATTTATTTATGGACTCTTTCTCTTTGCCTGTAATAACGTTTGATTTCTTATTATTCAACATCACATTTCGTTGGATCATTTCCTTATAATCATCGTTGTTACGTTTAAGGTCTTGCTTAATTGCTTCTACGAAGTTAATATTACTTGTTGTTGCAGTATTTTCAGCTAAAATATTGTTTGAATTAGTTTAAAACTCGAATCAGCGAATGAAAGAAATATTTTTAATATAGAAGTGGAGCATAAAATACGGACCAGGTTTTGGATTATCAAGAGAAACAGATTTACTCTCACAATATGTAGCAATTGTTAGGACGAGGAAATTGAAAACGAGCATACTGCTCGATATTAAAATATAAAAAATAACTTTCTAGAAAATAAGTCCGAGTAATAAAATTTTATTGTTAGTGAACAGAGTACAATAAAACGCAGGGCAAGGCAAACGAGCGCTTTAACAATATCCGCTGGACGATAAACCGCTTTCGTCGACGCGCGCCACTGATTTGTTTGGAGAATTTTACCGTTGGAACTTTTTATCAGTAGACTATCAGTACTCTGCTTGCTGATTTTAGATTTAGCCGATCACAAATATAAGGCACTATTTTGTAAATAACTTTATTTAGTCTGGTGGACCAGACCTTAAGTACGCAACGAGTGCCGACTGTCTATCCATAACCTGTCTCGTTGGTCATATGACTAACTTATTTATAAATATGTTAAGTAAAATAGTTTACAGGTGCCGAGCATATGAGCCACCTGATGGTAAGTGGTCACCACCACCTATAGACAATGTTAACCATTCCTCATATCGCCAATGCACCCTCAACGTTGGGAACTAATTACGTTATGTGTCTTGTGCCTGTAATTATGCTGGTTCAGTCACCCTTCAAACCGGAACAAAACAATACTGAGTAATGTTGTTTGGCGGTAGAATATATGATGAATGGGTGGCATAACCTACCCAGGCGGGCTTGCACAAAATCCTACCTCCAAGTAAAAAAAATATACAATGTGAATTATATATACTCGTATATATAATTCAATTGATGTTATATTGTGAGTTCAGCATTGTTCAAGTTTCTATAAAATAAAGGCTTATTAGTAAAGTCTGGCGGGATCTTTTACGATGAATAGCTTATCTAAAAAATAGATTATTTACAGAATATCGGGGAGATTTGATTCTGTAGTTTTTCGACAAGGTTGAATAACCTTTCTAGAAAGTCAGTAACAACACATTCCGCTGAAGTCTTGGAGTGCTGAATGATGAAATTAACTCTGTACAATCTGTGAATCTGTCTTTAATAAACATACTACTCTTTACACCATAGGAACCCTAACGAGAAAATATATGTAACATTTCGCTACTTATTATAAGATATTCTTTTAAAAACGTAAAAACATACACAACAGCAATAAAACTGATAAAAGCGTTTTGCATTAGATAATGTACTAGCAAAGTATTTTTATTTATTTAAAAATCTCCTCAATTCTCTAATTTATAATATACCATGATATAAATTGCGAGATGAGCCGAATTATTAGTTAGTGTTTGTTGCTACTGTATCAGTGATTTCTGTTACTGTTGCATTTCCGAATTCGTCTGCAGCCGCTTCGGGATCACTTGTATTCACGACAGGTGGGGGAACTTCTTCTTCCTCGGTCATAACTTCACCATGGTCGTGCATGTATTGTCTTCTTGAGTTAGGAAGTCTTAGTTGAGGGAAAGGTCCCTTATCAAGATTAACTATGGCTACCCCTTCCTTGTCTTCTTCTTGAATAAGTCGTGCTTGACCAGATCGCCGGTATTGATGTTTTGCCTAAAGAATAACACAAATATAAAAGCCGATAAATCCCTTACAGCAGTGGTCTTCTACTGTGAAGGAGTAATCATAGCAGTGCATTCGACCATGACTATTCTAAAGAGTATGACAAAGACCTAAATTTCTCAGATTTTTGGTAGGTGTACTTTGATTTTCTCACGGCGTGTATAATATATAATATAAATTACAAGTGATTATTACTAGTTACTAAGGGCTTAATTTCTCTAATACGCGTTCCTTTTATTGGATTATCTTGAACGAGACAACAGTGTTGTAAATATAATGAGTACTTTACGTCAAAGTACCGTATGATCGCATGGGTTGTTTACTTACTAAAATGTTTTATTAATTTGAAAGTGAAACCTTTAACAGCTTGTATTTTGCCGTCGATTCTGCTCGTAAATCGTCATTTTTCTGCCAAGGTAACTTGTCATCGTCAATGTAATATAAAAGATCTTTCTTTGATACAACGAGTTCAATATTTTTGTTATTATCTTTCTTAAGTTCGTTGACTTCAGAGGTGAAGTTATTTTCTTCGTCTTCTTGTCCATTGATTACAAGATCTGACACATAAAAGTTCTTTCTAGTTTTCTTTTCATGTTTTCTTCCATAAGTACTATTTGTGTCTTCCAATGAATAATCGGAGTTATCGGACATCAGTTGACGACGTAATGCTTTTATTAATGACTTTGGTTTATTTTCACGTATGGTGACATCTGTAAAATATGTGTATATAATTTTAACCATAAGAAGAACAAAGCAACAATACCAACACTGACGATGCTCAACCGATGTAGCCTTAGCGGCTATCTCAACAAGTGATCTACAAGAGGATCACACAGGTTCTGGTGCGGGGCCGACGGCTTATCGTGCATTGTGAGGCGGCGATTGTATACACTGCCGACTTTTAAACTATAAGGTATGACTAAGAATTATTATACAGGAAATCCTAATATATTTGTCTTGTCATTATCTTGGTAGGAAAACTCACTAACACTTTACAGGCGCGACCTAGGACTTGAACCCTAACTAACTAACTGCTGAATAATTATAAGCTACAACAGAAATATTAACACAAATATAACTTTATTTGCATCTTAAAATCAAAAAAAGTCTAAAATAATGATGAAATGAAGTTTATCTACTCCGTAATATAATATTTACCTTCATTGCCACCACGAGCGGTTACCAACAAAACTAGAGTCACCATCGCCGTAGATACTCGAACTACTAACAACATGGTACGCCATCAATCATATGGTTATGTGCATAATATAGTTTTTGAGCAAGTTTAGATATTTGTATGCATTTATAAGATTTTTTAATTGTATGTAATACGCTAAAAATACTTTGAAATTATAGTCCTTTTTATATTCCTTCTCTAGTGTATACACCAAACTGTGAAGTTATACACATGTACATTTTACTGTTAAATTATAGACGTTATTAAATTTGTTAATTTGTTAATAATTTCAAATAAAATCAATATTTTTATAGTATATTTTCATACTTTACTTAATAATATTATAAAGAGGAGCGCGAGCCTCGAAAACAAATAAAGAACACTCTGATTTCATTTTAATACAGAACAATAAACAAGCGATAAGCCGCAAATATTTTATTTCGTGCTATAAATAAACGTAGAACCTTTATACAACGCCAGCAGCTGCTCCCGCGACGTCGCTCGTGCACTATAAAAGCAAAAAGGACTCAGTAGATGCTAAAAAAGTGCGGAGTTATTTAATTAACATATCTGTGTAAGTTGGTGGAAAGAATAACTGTTGAGTTATATATATGTATATTATGAAATATATTCTATTTCGTGTCCCGTTATTTGTAAGTTAAAATAGAACGAATGCGATTGTCTGAATTGTCCGCGTATATCATTCAAGCGACACAGCGCTTGTCTCCTCTGGGACAGTGAGGGCACGCGGGGCCGCGGAGGGGAGGGGGGAATTGTTTGGGGATAAACATTGCTTTACAAATGGACAACATTTGGGCGCGGGACCAGATAAATGAGGGGTGTTAGTTTTTGTGGATTAGCAAAGAAATATTGTATCTGTAATGGATAAACGGTCGCATGTTCAAAACCCATGTACTATATATAATAAAATTGAATCTGTCTGTGAGTAAGAATTTAAAAAGGGATAGAAGCCATACTGGCGACGAAATCGTACAAGTTACATTATTGAGGTTTGTATCTGCTAAAAGTGCATACAACGCGAGGAATTAATAATTGACATTTATCCTACGAAAGACAAGAACGTTCATGTAAAACAAGTTCCAATACTGATAGAGTTAAAACTAAAGTTCACTGCAGTAATAAATCTTCATTATATCATTTAATCAAACTACTAAAACATACAGCGCCAGTCGTTCGCTTATAAGAAAATTTTTCCAGCGCCCAATGTACGTAAGCACCGGGAATTTCATGGCGCTTACACTTTTGTGTTTTTTGTTTCAGCATTTACACTATATGTCGTCCTTTTAGATTTGACATTTTGTAGGATGGCGTCTTTAAATATGTTTTTATTTTTTATCTTAGTATCACGATTGTTAGCGATGTATTTAATCACTTGAGCAACAGGTCATTTTATTTACTTGACAACTGAATTGTAATTTAAGAACAGAGAGAGCGTTCGGTTCGCCGTAAATGCTTAGTAAATTTATATCGATGGTTTAAATAAATCTTGTATGTTGGCAGTTGTAACTTTTATTCCGAGTTACTCGCATAAATATATAGCGTACATTTTATTGAAATAAGTATTATTGCTTGCACAGTTTACATAGGACTTCGCCGTTGTTCTTCATGGTGGTGTGTGTGTATGTATAAAATGATGTGTACTCGTATTTGTACGTACGACGTACGTGCCTATTTGTGTGTGTGTGTGTTATATTCCAAAATCGAAGTTGAGTGCTCAGTAGCTCGTTAGAATACAAATTACTCGATCACACTAATTTATTGGGGACAAATAGGTTTAGTACTTAATAAATTTCGACAGTCTCTTGTTGAAATATTTGGAAATTGATTAAAAGGCGATTTTAAATAATCGAGCGCATGGCAGGGCGCCAGCCGAGTGCAGTGATTAGGTCTCCTATGCGGGATTAAGCCGAATGATTAAGGACTTCGTCTTGAGATAACAAGCAATTACATGACAAGGCTGTGTCTTTAAACTGAGAAACAATACATCGGCGATAACCTTCAGACGCACTAACTTTGTATCAATATGTGTTATGTCTATTTGCGATATAAAATTCGGCAGCAAGCCGAGGATTGAATTTTAATTAGAAGTTATTATTACAAATGTATATGATTCATAAATACTGCCGTTCGATGTAGGCAGTTCTCGGAATATTTAATTTATTAATAACATTTTGATTCAAAGAACTTGAATGAGTCTTCTTAATAACCACACATATGTATACACATTTTTTTTTCTTATGTTAGAGGTGGCAAACGAGCAGGAGGCTCACCTGATGGAAAGTGACTACCATCGCCCATGGACCTCTGCAACACCGGGGGGCCTGCAGGTGCGTTGCCAGCCTTTCGGGAAAGAGTATGCTCTTTTCTTAAAGGTTCCAAAGTCGTATCGGTTCGGAAAAACCGCCGGCGAAAGCTGGTTCCACAGAGTGGTTGTGCGAGGCAGAAAATGTCTTAAAAATCGCGCTATTGTGGATTTTCGGACATCTAGGTGTTGTAGGTGATATTTTGAATTTTGACGAGATGTCCGAAGGTGAAATTACGTAGCCGAGATTAATCCGAACAATTCCTCGGAACATTCCCCGTGATAAATTCTGTAGAAGATGCAGAGCGATCCAACATCTCTACGCAAAGCCAAAGGATCAAGCAGATCGGAAAGGGCTTGATCGTCGATAATTTGAGCCGCTCTACGTTGGATACGGTCAAATGGAAGGAGCTGGACGCCGAGCTTTTTTGATGCCAATTTGGCTTTGCCTAACAATTGACCGCGGAACTGAACGAGGCTCGAAACATCGACGCAAGGTATTCCGATACTAGCTCTGGCGGCTAACGGAATGTTCTCGAATCGTGGAGATACGACAAATGGTGTTTTTCTAGCAAAACATAATCTATTTAATAATAATAAGTAAGTATATATAAATAAAATTTCAAAAAAGATATCTAAGGCGACTGATTCCCTTCCCATTAGTAATGAGTCATATAATTTAAATATATACAATATACAAAGATATTATAATTAAATATATTTTTTTGTGTTGAAACTGTACTTATGGGAGAACTTCACATCTTATAGATAGCAGTCGTGGGACAGATTGGGTTGGAACGAAGTTGCTTTCGATATATTTTAAAAACAAACACAATAAAATATACAAACAACGCTTGAGAATAATTAAACGAAAAGAAATACAATTTCAATTAAAAATCCCACCTGAATTAAAACAACAAAAATAGTTTATAGAATAAGTTATGTTATATTAAACTAGGAGAGAAAAAGAAAGAGAGGCCAAGGTCGCCTTTAGGGGCATTACGCTGTGTGCTTACGTGGCGATGTCTGCCAGTTTTTCTACTGGAAGCCGAGTAAAAGAAGTTCGTTCCAAAAACAAGCAGATGTGATATGATTATAACAACAGTAATTAGATTCATCTCAGAACCATTCAGTGAAATAAAAGGTGATTTTACAGGCTTTTATTTAACTTGCATTGTAAGTACATTTACATTAACAGACTGTAAATTTCCCACTGCTGGGCTAAGGTCTCCTCTCCCTTTGAAGAGAAGGTGAAACAGAGAAGTGAGAAAGAGAAAAAAACAAAAAGAGAAGTGAGAAGTATGTACGGGTGAAATCTTGCAACTCAATTTAAAATATGTCTTTAAACGATTGAGCTGAAATTTTGTATACACGTTCAGAATGCATGGCTAACTGTGTGACGTCATTCTAAATCCAACATGGCGGGTTAAAATAAGATCCAATTGCGTTTGTTTAGAATTGTGAATTAAAAAAACAACATTTAAAGATTCGGTTTTTCGAAGAAAACAACTAATGAAAGAAAAGTTTGCATATAGGTTTTCTTTCCACATGTTATACGTTACCTCAACCTACCCTTACATACATATATAATAATTACATATACAAATAAATTTACGTAATTTAATATTTATTTTTCAAAAAAATTGGCAAATTTTTGAAGTCACATTTTATTATTTTTTTGAAATATTTTTGTTACAAATATTTGAATGGCAAAGCAATGTAGAGTTTAAGTGAGAGTGGTTTCTAGCTCTTTGTGCGAAGTTCGTTATATTCACATGTTTTTTTTCTAAGACTTCTTGTCTTTACTTCCAAGTAGCTAATTTCAAGTCCTATTGCTTGAAGCAAACAAAAGACGCTCCAAAAGCCAACGTGATGAGGACCATAATTGTGTGCACGGCCTCGCTTGCTACACTAGCTTAGAGATTTTAGTTTTTAGGGTTCAGTAAATAAAATACGAGAACCCTTATAAATTGTTTAGGTGGAGGCCTTCTTAAGTCCTTAACTCGAATAATTTAGCTTAGTTGAAATGGAAAGTTATGTAAGCAAGTTTTTTGCGAACATCGAAGTCCCAATACGAACAACGACTGAGCCAAACTCGACGGTATTAGTTCTTACTGGATATGTTTTAAAAAGGCCAAAGGCCGAAGTGGAACATTGGTTATATTATTATCGATCTGAACAGAAGGTCACAGCTTCTATATCGGACAAGCTTCAAAGATGTTTCACGCGCTTAGTATTGTTTATAATTCATGTCGTGCTGTCATGCAAAGGAAAAACATCGTAAGAAAACCTGTATCGTGTCTTCTCAACCCGGCACTGGAAGTTTCAAGCCTTCGCCCTAAGAGGAACCCTTCTGATTTTGCCCAGCAGTGGGACGTTTATGATCGGTTACTTTTAGTTCTCGTTTCGTTTTCTGCGTACATTATGTGATATAACTTTATATATATCCAACTATTGCGCCTGCAGATCGAAATATTTACGGCTGCGTTGTTCTCGTCCGTAATTATTAACAATAGACGCTCGTCTTCGTAATTATAAAGACCAAGGCGTCGCTCATTTGTATTACTCGCAGTCCCAAGACCCAAATTGCTCTGACAATGCCCCGAGCCGTTGAATGGGGGGTCATTGCGAACAATTACCGGTGTATGTGCAACACGCGCCGCATAGCCGCCCGTGCCGCAATACTCTGTTCGGATATATTGTGTTAGTATTTGCTGAATTGCTCGGGATGCGTTTCATGTCCATCGTTAGTTTTGTCGATTTAATCGTTACAACATTCTCTAGAAAATACTTGGCTTTATTATTTTATTAAATAAAGTTTAATATCCTCTACAGAATTATATAAATGATAGAAGAGCTTGGAGTTAATATTCGTCGATGCTCATATGGGATATGTAAATAAATTTATGTAGAGTATTTCTTGCGTCTACTATTAAAATAATAATATATAAGTATGTGTAATCTGCTCTGTCCTCATATAAACATAATGTCCTGATTGAATTGCGGGACTGCAGTTAATCAGGATTAGTTATTTGCGCACAAGTGATATTTTAACGCACAAGTTCTTACGCAAACACAGGTTAGCTCTATTTCCTCCCATACTCGGATGTGACGGCAATCAGACACGACCGTAGACAGATCTACTACTGAAACTATGCCAAATATTTCAATACCTGACTCGACCGCCGGTCGTTGTGGGACGTCGAAATGTGCAGCTGTACAAGCTAGCCACGTGACCAAAGAGACTAAACTTAATCTACAACATATTTAATCCTCATAAGTAAACGACCAAATTAGTTTTAATTTATTACTTCGTTATAAAGAGACTCAATTTTCAAAATAACGTTCGGTAACGTTGTCTATTTAATAGACAACGATACAAAACACAAAGCAAACGTCAGAGGTCTATAAGAGCAGGCGTTCAGACGAGAAATCATAATTTCGATAGTGTTCGTCATAGACTCAGTAGATCGCTTGTGAACTTCAAAGGCGTTTGTGAATGAAGGTCAGTGAGTATTGAGGGCAAGTGAGGAGCGGGGAGCGGGGAGCGAGGAACGGGAACTAATACGATAGATCTCGGGTGTACTTTGATACACCACAATCAAATTAATAGAACGACTCGCTTATGAAGATTGCATTTGATGGAACTGGAATTTTTACAATTATCAAATGTAATAGACCTAGACAGTCTATTTACTAATATGTCATATTTATTTATAAATATTATTTCGTTAATTTTGCACATTAGCGATATTAAAATAATAATTAATGCGTCTAACGTCACCGCTAGCCTCCTAGTGCCTTTTCGTGTTTTTTTTTATTTTAAATTGTGAGCCTTACTTGCCAATGATGATCTGATGGTAATCGCTCACATGCCATATGCTCATATGCCTTTAGACATTGGCGCTGTAAGATATACTTATCCCTGACATCAACAATGCCCCATCGACAAAAGTGACTGACTGATTTCCTATTCCTTGAAGTGCTTCTTCATTCAAAGATAACGACTTTTTCCACTGGTCCATCTCGGTTCATAGAGATATTATGTCTTAGTGTTCAGTCTTTTCCTTGATGATCCTCTTACGAACGCATTATGAGTCGGCGCGGCGCGGACGAGACGGCGACGCGAGGACGCGGTAACGACTCTACCAGTACGTGTTTAAGATATTACTTTGCATGTCAAAGCGTATATTCATCTCGGTATCGGTAGCTCTGTGCGCCACGAGACGCATCGAACAGATTAGATTCTTTTCTGTAAATCCAATTTGTTTTTTTACTTCGTTTCGAGTTATTTGTTTTCTAGTTTAATTAAAATGATTATGTATTGCAAATACAATTGACAGTCAATAAAGAAATCATTTGAATTTTTAAATTGTTTTTTTTTTTTTTTAATAGAAACGGGCCACGGAAAAAAATATATATATTGTGTGAGGATCAACCGAATTTTTCTTAATAAGCTTTTAATTTAATTTAATCATACATCATGTAGTATTAAACATAAGACGAATACATTATTTTTTTAAAACATAATATAAAAATCAAAGAGATTCTCAACGAAGTGAAATAATATAGGCCACTAAAATTTCTCTAAAAGAAACAGGTTCGCTGAAACATAACCGGGGAAGCCCTAATCGAGCTTCAGTTACTAATAGTAATTTGTTTTTATTTAAATTTTGCGCGTACATTGATACAGTAGTAATCATAGACACACATTAAGCACACGAAATGCAGCCTGGATTGGGGAACGCAATATCGGATACGATTTACATTTTGTACCCAAAGGGCATTTTCAGTTCTAATAACTTATGGATATCGGAAAATACTTCGGCGTGTGTTATTTTTAATTTTCATTGCAGACTTTAATATGTATAATGTGAATGTATTTATTAAGAAAGAAAAATGTACTACACTCTTCTACACTTAGAAACGTATTTCTACAATGAATTAAATCTTGCTTAATGATAATTCGAAAGTGCTCGTACGAGCATCCTGGAATAAAGTACATGACGATTTAGTTTGTCATTAAAATATTATCAGAGATTTCCGATACACTTCGGAGGCTGTGATTAATGAGACGTTTGAAAAAACGCAATCAAAGCTAATGTAACGCCAGCAAAACATGATTCTAATTTGAATGCTGGCTCGTAACAAACTGCGGTTGATTACTGAATGGGGACATTTACCAAATTGCCATCGCTCCGAACCTTCCCCAATAACAATAAATGATTTTACCGCGGCGGGGAGGGGGGCACTCAAATCATTAGCTCCACCGCGCCGAGCGGAGACGGAGAGACTGGGCGAGCACGTACGAGCGAGCACTAATGAATGCAAATAAACCATTGGTTCGTTTCTTCGAAATCGGGCGTTCGCTTTTATTACTCAGCTCTTGGAAATCGATATGTCATTACGTTTGGAAATTGTTTTAAAGGCACGGAAGTGCATTATAATTCCCTTTTTATTTTAAATTTTTAAGAAACAGGTTTGGCCTGACGATAAGGCTTTGTTCGAGCCCATCTGGGTAGGTGTCACCCACTCATCAGATATTTTGCCGCCATATATACTTTATACTGTTGTGTTCCGCTTTGAAGGATGAGTGAGCTAGTGTACAGGCATACAGGAGATAATATCTTAGTTGCCAAGATTGCATTGGCTATGGGCGGTTGTGACCACTTATCAACAGGTAGTACCTATCATGAAAAAGCAGGATTTGTCATAGAAAGTGGTAAGAAATTTGCTTAATTTTCAAGCAGATGACTGCAACTGTGATCTGATTGGGTGCTGCGGCCACAACTTATTCATTAGACTAAGCATGTAAAGTCGATGGTCCTGCACCCGAACTCCTTTCGGTTGTGTCGGATTAGCCGTCCCATCGGATCATGAGAGTGCATATGTATATTTGCACTATAGTATGTCCTGTGCAGTAGGCTTGCATACCTTGAATTCGGCTACGGCGGACATCACCACTTGGGCAGTTTGTTATATTAAATTTTAAGCTCGGCTCACATTATTCCACCTCATCTATACCTGACTTTATCCGAGTAAGCCTCTGGGACAGCGATTAAGATGATTAAAAACGTTTCAACGCACTCGACTTGAATATTTATTGAGCCAATTTCAATATCCAAGTGATTTCCAGATCCCTGAAGTACGACATAATTGTTCTAATAACTTATCTAAATAAGAGTTTCTTCTTCACTACGAGTGTTGGGGACTTGCGAATTGAGTTTTATGTTTCGGTCACATCTACGGAGATACAAGCCAACACCAATGTCTAAGAGTGTGTTTGCGTATGTGTGTGCGTGAACATAATCTTATATTTGAATGTTACATTAAATTTATTTTTGAATTTTATTTCCATAAGAACTATTTATTTTATGCTTTTAAACTATTATTATATACATATCATCATTATTATTATATATAAAAAGGGGGGGGGCACATAGGGAGCATATAGTTCAAGTGTTTCTACTGCAAACAGACGAGACGCATCAAGTACGATATTAAGTTATCGAAGGCGAAAACTTCTTTTTTTTTAATGAAGAACGGCGATGAATTTGGTTTTTTTTTCTTGTGCTCGAGGCTTGCTTAAAGCTGCTATTAAGTAAAATTACTTGGTAGTAGGGATTTCTGCAACAACCAGCTATTCTACTACCATACAACAATACTTAGGATTGTTGTCTTCCGGTCCTGTCACACACTTTTATACCATTTAAAATTGTATATTGTAACAAAATCATGGACTTCACCTCAAAGTTTATTTTGTACTTTTAAGACCACAAATAAAAGGTTGTTTTCAAAAATGTTTTTAACGATCAATTTATTTCTGTTACTCTTGATGATTTACCCCGGAGAACTTTTAACCATGACGGCCATACTCACATTTGCGATTGCGACACACGGTACCGTCCTCGAAGTTGTTCAAAAATATGTCTACCTCGGGCAGACATTGCGATTAAGTAGAAACAACTTTGAGGATGAGTTTAATAGAAGAATTCAGCTAGGTTGGACAGCATTAGGGAAGATACGACGAATCTTCACATCATCGATCCCACAGTGCCTTAAGACGAAAGTCTTCAACCAGTGCGTCCTACCCGTCATGACATACGGAGCCGAAACGTGGACACTCTCGACAAAGCTGGTCCACCGCGTTAAAGTCGCTCAGCGTGCTAGGGAAAGGGCTATGCTCGGAGTATCTCTGAGGGATCGCATCAGAAATGAGGTGATCCGTCAGAGAACTAAAGTCATCGACATAGCCCACCGGATTAGTAAGCTGAAGTGGCAGTGGGCTGGCCATATTTGTCGTAGAACCGATAACCGTTGGGGAAAACGTGTTCTAGAGTGGAGACCGCGTCTCGGCAAACGTAATGTAGGACGTCCTCAGGCACGGTGGAGTGACGATTTGCGCAAGACGGCTGGCAGGAGCTGAATGCGAGTTGCTGAAGAAAGACCACAGTGTCTTGCATTTGGAGAGGCCTATGTCCAGCAGTGGACGAATGCGGGCTGATGTGATGATGATGATGATGGCCATACTCAAGCGAAACTAGCCCCGGGTGGTAAACGCTGCAACTTCCAATCTCTGCGCTGTAGCAGCTAGCCTTTAGAGTTAAGACCAATGAAACTTTCTTCTATATAACTATCTGCTTTCTTCTATATCTATTTTTTATATTTTGTAATACTTTAATGCATTTATTCAAGCATAATTTTTCAATATTTGTCAATCTTGGTTTACTATTAGAAATGCCGACTATAGGTTTATAACCAAAGCTCGTGAGATGTGTCTGCCGACTGCGCGTCATCGCAGACGCGCAGTCGGCCAGAGAGCATTCCCGTGTCGCTCAAGTCACGCCGTATCGGGAGTGCTATTTATTATACGAGCAGCGAACGAACACACTATATGTCTTTATTATTGCGTAGTTTGCAGGATTCATATTTATTAATTATAGGTACGAAAAATTATTCTCTATACGGAAGAAATACATTTTTCTATTTATGTATTAAAATGCTTTGCTATGCCAATAGCGCGGAAACATTTTTTGTCATACAAATCTAAAGTTAGAAGTTATTTGTTGTGATTAATGGCAACTTTACATTTAATTCAACACTGTAACACGACGAGTTAAAGTGCTTTTATGAGCCTACTTGAATAAAGAATATTCTATTACATAACACTCACTTTAATGCAATACATTAACAAATTTTTCCCAACATTTCAGCCTTTTCCACATGGGACGTACAGATGGACAATTTACTTGTCATTTATTACATAAACATACATATAGATATAGTATTACTTTATACGTTTGAATATACAAATGAGCTAATGTGTTAAACAGGAGATAAAATAATTATTTGGAATATTTTTTGTTTTTAGTAGAAATATAAGTTTTTGGAAGTGTTAATAGGAATTCAAAGTGACACACAAAAAACAAATGATAAACACGATGTAACTGATTATTTACGATTTCATAACATCAAAAACAGGCTAACTCAGCATGTGTAATAATTGAATATAAAATAAAGTATTACATACAAGGTGCTCCGGCCAAGACTATCATTAAGAAAATATTAAACATACACTCCTGCTCGCAGATAATTGAGTCTTCAGCGGAAAGCCGAAGACTCAATAGCGCTCAATCGGCTTTGACTTCGTTCACGTCTGTTTGGCTACCGAGCACTCTCCCTGTGTTTGCCAAATATCATTTTTTTGTATCGCTGAGTTCCGTTCTTAAAGTTGGGTGAGTGAGATTCCAATACTAGCACAAGCGACATTGTACGCGAGAGAGGTAAGTGGACTGTATTAAAATGATAAAAAGGGGTGTCGTTACCTCCGGGTTCTTACTCTCGAAGACTTTCTTCTCGAGAGCGCTCGCTTGGTCTTCACACACTTGAAGAACACAAGCCAAGGGATTGGTGATATTATTTGTGGGATAGGAGAAGAATAATTACCAAAGTTGGTAAAGCGCGGGGCAGTAAAGATACACACGTTGCCACCGCCTACGCGAGAAGAGAAGTACATCTGATTCCGTAGTAGGTGGCGCATGGCGAACTAAAGATTTGTTTGTAGTGTAGTTACAGTGAACACTATCACACGTTTGCCTCGCATTTCTTATCACAACGAAAACGTTGCTGATGTTATAACTTAGTATTCTTATATTTTGTAAATAAATTAAAATAAATATTAGTTTTAAGCGACAGATACTCAGTGCATAGTTTACATTTAAAGAAAGTAAAAGTCAGTAATTGTTGTACTGCTGGGCTGACCTCTCATCTCCTTTTAAGAGAAGTTTTTGACTATGCTGCTCTTAATGCTAGAAAAGATCGGTTAAGATGCACCCGCTCTAACCACTCTGCCATTTCAACCCTTTATATTAGATAGACACTTAATTGCACATGTATTGTTGGAAATATGAATATTGTTGGAAAGTTATTTATTTCAATTAATGTTGTAGGTGTTGTGTTGATTTCTTCCAGCATGTCTTTTTAGATATAACTATGGGAGTATTGAATATTGTGTGGTTGTGGTAATTAAACGTGATTTAATTATAAAATTAGTTTATTTATGTATAAAATACAGATTCAGTTTTGACAGCTAGAGCGACAACAGTCCTGTCGGTGCTGAAATAACAAACTATTTTGCTTGCGTCCATTAAAAAAGAAAAACGCACTCATTTTTTATTCTACCGCCAAATTGTAATACTTTCTATTGCTGTCTTCCTGGTGGAAAGGTGATTATACAATAGGCACTTAACATATAATTTTCTGTGGTCGCCAGCAAGTAGATTATGTAAGGAATAGTTAATATGTCTTACAGTCCCATAGCGTGACGTGCGCCTGTGCTGAATGTATTTTTCAGGTTTAAAAACCTCTGATGTTCAAAGTATTAGTTCATTCAATCACACTTCTTTCGTTAATAACAAAATATAATAAAATAACCATTAAATATAATAAGTAATCGTTGGTAAAGCCAAATGTAATAGAAGTTGTCGGCGCAAGCAAAAACTTTTGATCGTTACACTGAAGTGTTCTAAGAAACACCTCAGAGGGCGGGGCGAGTCACGGGCGGACCGAAATACTTTAAAATTTAAATAATTAAAAAAACAAAGAGATATGTCGCGGTAGCTGCTCCCGTATTATGTATTATGTATAAATATGTATTGCGTTTTAAATATATAAACAACGTTTTAGAATAATTAAATAATAAGAAAATTATTCTTATTAAAATTCCCACGTGAATTTAAGTACTGATAAAAAATGTTATAATAAACACGGAGAGATAGAAAAAGAGGCAAAGGTTACCCTTTTCCTCATAATTCCAAATAAGTTGGAAACACATGTAGGTTTCCTTCACCGCCGAGATTAGAATAAACTATGAACTTGAACCCACAATTATCTCCTTTTCAGTTATTTATCACGTTATTTTAAAGTTTACACAAACTCTAGACCATGCGCTACTTCACATTATTGGTATCATATTCAAGTTATTTCTTAAAAGGTAATTCAGTTAAGTTTACATAATAACATTTTAATAGTATATTTTCAAGTGGCTTATTTAAATCTATTAGATGGAAATGCATTCTATTTTTAAATAATTATCGCGCGCCGCTTCTTTCAGTCAGCCATAAAAAGTATGTCCTTCCTTTGAGTTCAAGCTTGCTTTATAACAAATTTTATCAAATCCGTAACTGTGGAACACGCCTGTGTCTGCCTGTAGCTTGCATTACTTTTATCAGGTCAGTCAATAAAGACTTTCTTCGTGTAAATTATAAAAACCGCTTGACGGGCTCCCCTTGTACCACGCGACATGTAGTCATTAAATCGCCATTACGTCCGCCGCCCGCGATCACACGCGCTCCACGTATACTTTCATACTTTTATTTGTTTTAGTAGAATGTGGAAATACTAAAGAAATAGCTTTTAAATCTCGGAAAATATGTGCCGTTTAAAGGTTCAATTGAAAATCTTAAACTATAATTGTTTCTCGGAAAATATTTTGATTAAAATACAAGATTATTTCATTTCTGAATGTGGTTCTGAAATAGACAATATAATAACACTAGAGATAAAGTGTACTATGTAATTATGGATACGTAACGTTTATTACTTTGGGGTCGGTTCCGCTTGGGAAGGTTATGTCTCCAGGTACCATGGACTTGTTCTGTGTACAAGGAATTATGTTATCTTGAAGGTTGTTCGACCTTAAGGTTAATTATACAAGAACTCCGTTTAAGTATATTCTGTTGGTTTCCGCTCTAAAACTTATAGCCAGGTAATTGTTAGTATTCCAGCGTGAAGATATTCCATATACGATTTGTTTTTTTCAATTTTGAACCTGTTGTTAGTCTTAAGAGAATTTAGACTTTGTTAGAGTACCTCATATTCATGAGGGTAACTCAGATGCCTGCATAGAGCCACACAGCAGCGGGTAGTTAGTAGCAAAATAGTTATGAACTTTACTGTGTCATCGATGCTGATACTAAATATGCTACAGAATGTCTTACAACGTTCACAGTTTTTCAGTCGTTACACAATACAACCCACTATGTCCCTGCGTTTTAAATCTGTAATATCTTCGAAAATATTAATTTAAATTACATGATGTAAACGGCCATCTTGATCTATATAAAATGCATAATGTAATAAGGATTACAGTATTGCTTAAAATTGCTTCGATAAAAAGCCATTATTTCTCGTAAATGTAAAAGATACATATTTTGAAGACCTTTTTAAGGTGTACAATACTGTAGTACATTATTTTGATCTATCTCGTAGAGTTCAGCTAGTGTTTGTAATGTAAGCGCAAAAAATGTGTTAATTTACGACATCACTTTAGAAACCTCTTAATCATCATCTATTATTCATATAAACCTTCCTCTGGAACTAATCTATCTATTAAAAAAAACTGCATCAAAGTCCATTGTGTTATTTTAAAGAGCTAAGCATACACAGGGTCAGACAGCGGTAAGCGACTTTGTTTTATACTATGTAATGATAACAATTTAGTTCTGTGTAATAATTAACTTCTGTAATTTAATTAAGAACGTCGGAGTTTCTTGCTGTTCTTCTAGTTAATCCACATCTTGAAACAGTGGTTGTATTAAATGTGAATATAAGTAAGAGCCTACTTGAAAAAGGAAAAAGAAGCTAAGCTCATTTTTTTATTTAGACTAAAATCTAAAGTAATCACACAAACTATACAAATATATTAAAAAAATAGAAACTAGGAATTTGAAGTATTTAGTTATAATAAAACACATGTAGGTACTTATTAAAATGTTTGAAGCACGCGTCGCGAACCGCGCCGAGGGGACTTGAAAAATATACATTACTTTGGTTTCTATCAAATATTTGAATGTTTTAATTTGGCAAGCTCGAGCTGCTCGCAAAGGGGCAAGAAGGCGGGCAATAGTTTTACCATTTACGGCTCGCTTAGGTGAGAGTCGTTAGGCTGGCCCGCGGAGCGTGAACGCGGCGCGGCTCCATTCGCGTGTTACGGTGGGCGGCGGTTTTATCTACTTTGTTGTGAGGCGACCAAGGCTGCGAGTTAAATTGATATGACAATAAAATGTTCATGAGAGAGGTTATGAGTTAAGGAACGTCCAGCGTCTTATCTACACTAATATTAGAATTGCGAAAGTGTCTGTTTGTCTGTTGCTTATTCAAGGCCAAACCAAAAAACTTACACGAACAGGGAATAGAATTTGAAGAAAGTTGGTATGAAGCAACTTTGAACTCGAAGCCGACGCCAGCGACGAAGCAGACGCCAACTAGTATAAAATATATTTGGATTAAAATTAAATTTAAAACATTTGATAATAGCGTTTTTCGCACCAATGTTGTTTGCAAAATCCTAGTCCAAACGGTTGGATACAATTTCCTGAAAAATCAGTAACGATGTCTGAACTACGCATACTAAACTAACAAGGGAAGTTTAATAAAAGAGCTCGTCTCCTCGGTATGTTCATGTGACAAAAATCATAATTTTTAACGTTACATTTTGAAACGTTGCTGAAATTTGGCCTTGATGTTTATTAGGAAGGTTAACCACTCATAAATACTAAATCACGTGAAGTACCTAAACGTCGTGTCGCCCGTGGGAATGAACACGTCGCTCATGTGCTGGTCCAGGAACGCACGTAAGTAATTTGAAGGAAGAAGTGTACTGAGACACTCGGATTGTTGTACCGTCAGCAAAGAAAAAATAAATAATAAATCTATTTAAGTTAAACACTTAGTAGGTATTATTAGAACTACGAAGAATATTATTTGATGGGTAAGTATTACGATAAAACGGTACTTTGTTTCCTCAACTATACTTCTAATATAATCATGAGTGATTACGACTATGAGATATCTGTTCGTTCAAATTTGAACTTTATTACGTTATCTTCAAGAGTTAAAATAGTTTTCGTTGACGAAAACTAAATGTAACATTATATTAATTTACTTAGCGCTATTCAGACGAGGGTGGCGAGAGCTTTTAGTTAATATTCTTAATAAAAATCCGTTGATTTTGTAAATAAAATTATAATATTAATAGAATGCACTTAAATAAGATTTAAATTAAAAGTATTATTTTCGTAAAATATATTTCTCCTGGTGGACGATATCTCTTATCAAACTATACGTCAAAAGGCCATCGCCCTGATATGCTGATGCTGTGTTTTTTAATTTTTACAACAATTCAAAGCAACAACAACTTGTTCATTAAAGTCATTAACTATAATTATAAGCATCAACAGTAAACACTATATTGTTCAAAGATTTTATCGATGTGGTTGCAGTAACGTTTCTCGGGGAGTTTCGCTTTTCGCTTCCAGATCCAGTGGCGCACCTAGGGATGGCCGACAGCTGTGGAATGCAATGAGAATCATGATAATAAAAGAACCGTAATGCTTCTAAAAAAACAAGATGTGTGATGCATTGGTCTCCCCCGATGGAAGTCACAAATCAAGATAAAAATAAAATTTTCGGCGCCATTCATTGAAATAGTTTAGCGTAACGAACGGCAGCAAACTACTCCCAATCGCTTTTCATTACCATGAAATGATACTAATGTAATGAATTTCAGATCCAAATCACAATCAGATAAAGCCTTCGTCCCTGCGGAGGTGGGAATCGCAAACACGATTAAAAAACAGTCGAATTTAATTCACATCTCCGTTACCTCGTATCTGTTGATTTCGTATTCACTTTGACTCCGCTGCGATAATACGTTGCAGATTTCGCAAGTTTAATATTCATAAGAGTGCAACACTATGGTAATCAAATCAGAGCTCGCAGGCCGTGGAAAAACAGCGAATGTAATAATATGGTAATAGACGTGCTCCGGAACAATATATATGTATTTATACGGAGCCGGCGCGGGTCGGCGCTCGCCGCTCACCGCTCACCGCAACTACTCACGAACGATTCGCCTATTTCACGCCGAATTTTGGAAATGTTCGATGTTTTTTTAGCCAAATACTGCAGACGAGGTAATCGCAATAGAGTTCGTAACAAGAAAATATATTGCTGTTTCTTGATGGAGTATTATCACAATTCTTCGAGTACAAGAGATATTTCAATAAATAGATTACATACTTCATAAATACAAATATTTCTTCCAACGAAATTAATGGAACGAGGATAAATACCAACCTACCAAAATCAAGATGTTTTAATCAAGTAGTTATTTTACAGAAATTTATGAAATGTAAAGCTCCCGGTTCGAATGTAGATTCTACCGAGTAGAACCGGCAAGAAACACGTCCGTTAATTAATCAATTTAATATTTTGATAAAGCAATGTTGATCGTTGTTGGATTTTATTTCTTTATCACTTCCTTCTGTCGCTACAACGAGTTAAATATAAATAAAGAAGTTCGCCATCGCGCCTGAACCGTTCAACGAGAGGACCGTGAAATTTACACCGAGCAAACGGATTTTCTTTTAATGTCCACTTCGGAAATAATTCTAAAAAATACATTAAGTTTTAGTGAGTATTTATGTAAAATAATCTCGTTAACTATGTACCCGTCTTTGATCGAATTATAAACACGGAGACTACGTCTACGACTAGTCAGCCGCGCAGAAGATATTGTTGTGCACAAATGTGTGTGCAATCACAGAATCACTGGCTATTCCTTTCCTTTTGTAACCGATATGGTTGCAATTCGTGCATGCAGTGACTTCAAGAGAACAACGAATTAACGTGCTTTGCGAGGCATTGTAGGGAAACACTGCCAACTCCTTCATGAGATTTTTTTGGTGAAAAACACGACAAAGTTTGATTGGCTTAACCAAATGGAACCAGATTTCGCCAGTGGTTTGTCCGAACCGATACGACTTCGGAGCCTTCAAGAAAAAAGCGCACTCATTTTATAAAGACCGGCAACGCACCTGCAAGCCCCCCGGTGTTGCAGATGTCCATGGGCGGTGGTAGTCACTTTCTATCAGGTGAGCCTCCAGCTCATTTTTCAAAAAGGATAAAAAAAATTATTAAGTGACTTGACTAACTGTGCATAAGAGGAGAGCATGCGTGATATGTGTGTTACAGTAACATCGAGTCTCATCTGATGTACTCAATTCTAACATAAATATATAAAATTTAGAGCATATTCGTGAGCCGCCGCAAGCGACTGTGACGTGTGCACTACGTATGTGTGTGTAGCATAGTCGCGGTGAAAAAACATAGATGAGTTATAACAAGTATGCTAATGAGATCCAATTCGAAGGTACGGAAAGTATTTGTACAGCGGCGGTTAACGGGCTAACCTCTCTAGTGTTTGACTTAGGTAATGCTCTGTTATTTTAAATTTCCCTGACTCCATGCTACAAACCAAAGCAGAATTTATTTTAAATTTGAATAAAGGTTTGAATTTTACTGAATGGTCATTTCAAATTGACCGAAAAATGTGGAAGAAAATATTTTTATAAAAACATAAAAACTATCTAGCTTGTTCTGATTTATATGGCGTACATCACGCGAATATACTTTAAAACAATAGTACCTCTGGTACAGCTCTCTGACCGGTGAGACCGCTATGTCTGGTAATGTTCGATTGCTCGGTATTCTCTTTGGTCAAGTCTCGGACAATTCCTTAGCAAGTTGGACGGTGACATAAGAAGCTGGTCTACTGCTGATTAGTATACATAGTTCAGAATTTGCAGGTTCTCTCACAACGTCTTCATACGACGAAGCACGGAACCTGGGTGACATTGATCGTGGATGATCAAGTTTGAAATTTCCACCCGTGCTCTACGGTTTCGATCACCCTGTATTACACTGGGCCATCTTGGCTCGTTTTAATGAAGAATATTTTAAACGTGAAGGTTTTACAAAACTCTTTATTTTTCATCACATTGTTATTCAAAGTCTCATCGCCTTGAATTAAATACAGGATGTTTTCCCTCGGAACAACTGTCACGTCTCAATTTTTTCCGATTTGAGAATAAAGAGGCTAAATTATAGAAGTGATGCTCAGAATAAAATAAAGTTTCAAATTTATTTATTCACGTGCGCATATTGTACAATGACTTGAACAAATTATGTTTAAAAAAAAAAAAAACTATTTTATCAAATTACTTTGATGATGTAAGTGTTTATATTTAACTACATTTAATATCGAATTTATTTATTTACGAAGCTCGCAGTAACCAAGTTTAGTTACAACGACCACAATATTTATTTTGTTTATAGTAAAACAAAACACATTGATAATTTAATTACCTAAGTAGAGATAGTCAGAGGGATAGAAGATATTCCACCGGTTACTCTGTGATAACCCATTACTCCTGACCCTGTGTGTGTGTAGGTACTGTCAATATTGATCATAATATTCCCCTTGTGCGTGTAATCGCACTGCCCTAGCTTATCATTCATACTTCAAACTGCAACTATACTCATACTTGAGTAAGGCTTTGTGTAAGTCTAAATCATCTACTTACTATGAATCGTGAGTCAGCCAGTGTTACTGCGGGCACAAGGGGCATCACATGTCAGTTCTCAAGGTTGGCGGCATATTGAATGAAGCAAACTTGAACTCCAAGGAAGGACATAGGCTTACTATACTATACTTTTTTTGCCTAACTCATGACAACCGATTACCCCATAAGGCGAGCGAAGCCGCCGACGATAACAAGTGCTTATTTCTTAACGTGCTAATGTTTATGGACAGGCCACTTACATTTAGGTGGTCCTGTTGTCCTACCTATTATATAAAAAAAATTTAGCTTGGCGGTAGAATGGTGAGATTGTTCTGTGAAAGTTCTGTGCTAAGTCGTGACACCATTTAACATGAAAAAAAGCTTTCGTTTAGTTCACAACCGTAAAATAACTATTTCAATAGATATAATAGAGTACAATATTTTTATTTTTAGAATGCATTACACAAATTGCAATAAAAACTCATATTTACTAAATATAAAACTATTACTATTAGTGTTTAGATCGCGCCGTCCGTCGAAGTCATTTCAATTATAGGCCTTTCAGGAAATGGATATAAAGTCAGCTACAGATGAGAAAAATATATATAGATAAAGATAAGAAAAATTGGCCACTTGATCGTAAGTAGTGACTGCTGACCGTTACCATTTTATTTTATAATATGGGTGCTGTACGTCCAAAATAACCATTGCTACTACGCCATCTACTTGCTAAGATGTTATGTCCCTTATGCCTCTAATTGCCCCGGCTCACCCATTTTTCAAACCAAAACACAACAATAATAATGATTACTTCTTGGCAGTAGAATAAACGGTAGCGTGGTAGCCCAAACGAGGTTGCACAAAACCCTACCACAGAGTAAGAGCAATAAAAATATGATTCTTAGAAGAAAGTGTTGTTTTCCCACAAAATATAAAGTTAAGTTCGTGTGTACGGTCCCACTTAGCTGACTCGATATTGTTGTAAGAATTATTGATGAATTGTTAGCTTCAGATACGAAAGCTATTTCCAATTGATTCGTATCGTAACTGACTTAAAATTAAAACTAAATTGAGAACGATCTTTTGAAATCGAAAATAGTAACGTTCTGGAGCTCACGAAGATACTGCGCGGCGCGAAATATTTTATGATTCGATCTATCAAAGTATTCACTTTAAATACATTTTTAGAAGTTTTCTAATATCACATAAGTAAAGTATTTTCTTGCTTATAATATGGTAGACATGGCCTTTGGAAGCTCAATTGTTTTGTAATAGATTAGATGTGTGTGTGTGTGACTTGAATATAATTAATACAACAATAAATCTAAAATGTTACAGTGTATTTGTTTTACTAACTCTTTAGTTTTCAGTTCAATTTTCCATTTTGATTTCGTTGAGTTGTGTTAGTGTTGAGCGTTCTTTAATTTTTTTGTCAAGTAATACAAAGGTTTTTATTTATGTGGTTTAAGTAATTCGATATACACAGTAAAGTAAAGTTTATTTTAAGATTTACTTGTGTATTAATGACTAACAAACTTAATAAATAAAAACATAACCATAAGAAAGTAGGTAAGTGGGTATACCTTAGTACGTTACTGGAATCACTCAAAACGTTAGTACTGCGCCTGGAGGTAAAACAACTCACTAATGTATTCTATACTCACTTATATATATACACAGATACATTTAAAATCAAAATATACTTTATTCAGGTAGGCTTTTACAAGTACATACGAATTGTTACTTTTAGTTACCACCGGTTCGGAATGAAGATTCTACGGCTAGACACTGTTCTGCATTGAATAAAATACGTAGTTATGTTTAAAAAAAACTATTTATTTTATATACATTTTGATGGAAAGCCAATAAATATGAATTCCACGCTTTTTGTACATGCATTTTCACTATTAAGGTTTCGTAAAACGGATGGAAGAAATCAGCCGCCATAGGAGACATAGGTCACCATAACTGCCAAATTGTCCGTTCGGTGGCTATTTTTCTCCGAATACTGAACAAAAATAGTAAATATTTGGCACTCCTTCGGAGATCAGTTACACAGCGAAGATAAATAAACTCTAACTGTCGTGGTTGATTTTTCTTCTTATGAAAAACACAAACAGACCGATAATTTTGTTTTAAGTTTAACGAGTATATATATCTTTTAATAAAAATAATAATTTATTTTTGATGTTCCTTTTTCATAGAATATTAAACTTTTTAATTTTCATGCTTTTAATAAAATTGAAAATAAAAAATAAAAATATTACTTGTATTTTCGAGTTTTAATTGGAATAGTGTGAGGAAAGTTCAACGAATACCGAGTGCCGCACACACGCTCAGGAGGGACTCTGTATTACACGAGACACACACACACGTGCGCTCATGCATTCTCTGGACATCTCGCAGAAATAGTTGTTTCGTCTTTAAACTATTTCATTGTCCGCGAGTCTAAACTTCCAGCTCCGAACAAAGACTTATTGTCTTTCGACCTGCAGTTATTAAGGTCAGATATTCTATTTTATTTAAGAACAGACTCCGCGATCATTACACAATTTGAACTGTTTGTTTGCGTACTGCTTGCCTTAGCAAGAAAGCAAAATTTCAAGTTAACTTTAAGAAATAGTGAACTACATGTAACTAATACTACTATTTCTAAGAATTACTTTAGATTCAAAACTTCAGTTGAATCCTCATTTATCGTCCCTGAGACTCAGCTCCACAGTACATGCGGGTAGAAAAGTTAGATCTCCATTAGTATAGTTTGGTTACTTTCATAGTATCATGTCTTACGGCATTTTACTTTGGCGTAACGGTGACAATGAATCGATAGACTAATAACACCTAGTTTCCGGCTTTGCAAACTTAATACATCCTTCCTGGGGCACGATGTTCGTTTCTGTAATAGATTCCACGGTTATTTTTAACTTGGTCTATTAAAAATTTGAAGCTCATGTCAAAAAACATTGATAAATAAGGCATATTACTTAATACTAGATTATGTTAAAGATACAAAAAAGGCGGGTTTAGTACTTATTGACTTCTAGGTAGGATATATATTTACAGATAGGAATTTCATTATACTTTACATACAATAGTAAGTACTGATTTTCTTGCCGGTTCCTCTCGGAAGAATCTACTTTCCTAACCGGTGGTAGCTTAACATTAATTCAACACTGTAACATGATGATTTAAAGTGCTTTTATACATAGTCCGATGTAAAATATATACATATGTATATATTTTACATCGGACTATTTATATTGTGATTAGCAAACTTTTATTGTGGTATGGGTTTTGCTTTGTGGGTAGGTACTACCTACTCATCAGATATTATACCGTCAAGCAATACTTACTATTGTTGTGTTCCGGTTTGAAGGGTGAATGAGCCAGTGTATTTACAGGGTCAAGGGACATCTCTATTCCCAAGGTAAGTGGTTAATTGGCAACGTAAGGAATTGTTAATATTTCTTACAACGCCAATGTCAGTGGTTACCTTTGATCATCAGGTGGCCGTTTACCCGTTCGCCTATCTAGGTAATTATGATGCACGTGTACTGGCCTCTCCGATTATCTTCAGTATTAAGTATAAATTAACACTTAACTGTAAAGGAATAAAATTAATTAACCCGTGATGATACTGCACGAGGAAGCGCTTGGAGTAAAATGTTTCCATGGAATTGAAACTATCGGAGTGCGCACGAGCGAGACAGAAGACGTCGGAGACTTTTTCTTTTTTTAAATTTATTTTTAATCGTTTGATACGTTTTGAAACAAAGACCGAGCTCGGATTGGCTCGAAGATTGGCGATTTCTGTATTTCAACAGAAATTTTATAACTACGTGAGTAAAAATCCGATGAGGTTTTGTGGAAAAATGTATTGGGGTGGAAATAATGTTTGAACGTTTCGTAATATTTGAAACTGGTATCGAAATAGGTCTTGTAACTGTTTAATGTGTTGCACGAATATTAATAACTCGAAAAGTATTTACGAATTTATTATAAAATACAAATTTAATCAAGTAGAATATTCCATATACTCGTAAATGTCCACAAGAACTAAGGCTCCTTTTAAGAAGATATTCAACTCCAGCGCTACGTTACTCCAATGCAAGTTAATGGCTCAAGATAAATTTATAAATACCAATCAAACACGCGACAATTCAGTGGTGCATGCCAAGCGCATTTTTCAGTTGAGCTTACTAACCACTTAAGTAGGCTCGAATAAAATAACTATTTAATAATTTCAGGTTTTTCATTTGAACCTTTGACTGTTCATTCAAATTCGCGTATAGTACCCACTGTGCATGTTACTTGGTCGTGTTAACTGTATTCAATAACATTAACGAAGACGTCATTAAGCAGTTCAGCTCTTATTAAACAGGTATCGCCTCTATTCGAGAGTGTAAGACGCCACAACGAAGATGTTAGCAGGTAATTATGCGATACAATATGAACGCTGATGTACTATTGATCGCCTCATTGTCCAACTCGTGCTATCAGCCTTTGTCACTGATTTTCAATAGCTATACATCGGCTGGTTCTAAATCGTAATGCATTATATGACTATACCTCATGTAGTTCTATTAAAATTCCATTCAACACCAATTCCATGAAACACCGGCGGTGGATATTATTTCGCCATGATGACGTCATTGCCGTGGCTTGTATTTATTGGCGTTGTGTTTAAGATAATATATTAACAATAGATAGTAAAGATCTTTACTCTCTTGATTGGAAATTGTCAATCTTTTGATCATTGTCATTTTACTGGATGTCAACTCTGTTTTTTCTTCTACATTCTTCTATATAGCCATGATGGGATTTCCCGAAAATTATTCAGAAACCCGGGTTTTCTTAAGTATTCGCATTTTTGA
Organism: Vanessa atalanta; assembly: GCF_905147765.1. NCBI lineage: Eukaryota > Metazoa > Arthropoda > Insecta > Lepidoptera > Nymphalidae > Vanessa > Vanessa atalanta. Next base: position 71,526 of record NC_061896.1, read on the forward strand.
TAACTCTTATTAATTACTTCTTAGTAATGAATTATCAATATTTTTTACAACTTATGGTCCTTCAGTCAACAACAGAAGCCTATATATATAACAAATTCCATATTTTTAATATCAAGCCATCACCAACTGGTCCCAGAGCAATACTTGGTACTGCTGGTTTTAAATGTGAGTCAGTGTTATTAGAGGCACAAGTCAATAAGCAATAGAAGCCGTGGTGATACATTTGCTAGTCTCACTTTAAAATATAAACTTGACGGCACATGGTGCGCCATCTTGTTTATTTACACTGGTTGGAAAAGAGTGTCTATGGTAGTTGAACGGCGCTCTAGTGAACCGTCACGTTGATGGCAGCGAGGCGGCCATCTTGGATCGACGGTTACATTCAAGATTTCCCGCGCACTACGTCTGCGACGATTTGCTAATTTCAATTTGACCTGTATTCTTTTGTAGTAGATTCAGTGATTTATATGTGTGTTGTGTATATGATATATTAGTAACTGTACTGATGACTATTGTGAATTTATCTGTGTAATTACTTTGTATATATTTGTGAATAATAGTTTGAGTATACGCTCACTTATCATGAATATTTCGGATATTGGCAATAAAATGTCTATAAACTTAAAAAAATAATTTTAGTTAAATGTCTTTGTCACCTTCGTCTGCACTGAAGTGGATAAAACAACCGACCACACAGCGATGTTATTCGCATTAAACGTAAGTGAATTCCTTTATATTTTACGTTCTGTATTATTTTATAAACGTTTGCATTCACTTCGCTCACTCGAATTAAAGTTCTCAGAAATAAAGTTCTTTTAACGTTAACGGATCCGACCTCCGTTTCTGGTTTATTTCCTCTCAAACAAGTAATTCTATAACAAAACAAATTTGAAAGAAAACATCTGTTTTTTTTCTACTTCTGAGGTTTCACGCTTCACACAGAAAAACAAAAGAAGATCGTTTTTGTCAGGAACGATGTAGGCATCAGGTTGAAATTAAATATCAGTGAAAAATTCAAACTTCTAAGCTTACGCACCAAAAAGTTTTTGCTGTACCTTAACCTGTGCTTAACCGATGATAGCGGGTTCAAATCCAAGCAAATTTTCATGACTGACTAATTTTCATGTACTTAATTTGTATTTATAATTTATCTCGTGCGGCGGTCAAGGAAAACATCCTGAGAAAAACTGCAAGTGTCTAATTTTAATGAAATAATGACACTTGTGTATCCATTGTACGGGGCGGGGAAACCTTAGTCCAGTAACTACTACTACTACTAAGGAAATCAAACCTAAAGCGTACTTCCTGTTACCATAGAATTTGGCAAGAAATGCTTTGTAGCACAAGTAAAGCCTGAAAACCTCGCAAGACACAAGACAAGTTTGTACGGAGCTTTTGACGTATGAGCTCGACATGAACTTAACCATTTTTTTTTTAATATATTTTTTATTTAGATCTATATTATTTAAAAAAAATGATAATTGTACATGACACTTTTATGAAAATATTTATTATCAGTTAAAGCTGATGTTCGTATTCGTTTGAGGGATTGAATATCGAACAAAAAAATCGACGTTAAATGATCACTCCGGGCTTAGTATTGTAATTGGAGAATATTGATTTATTAGGGACAAATGTAAATATTAATAAAATATTCATATAGCCTAAACAGTTCAAGACTTCCAGTCAAGAACAAGCTGTGGAGCTAATCACGCATTAACCAACACTACGCCGCAGCAGATTTTGGAATATACTCAGCCTGATAGGTGTCCTCACGATGTTCCTTTAACGGCGAGCATAATATGTAACGTGTTTAAAAGAGAAAGGAAATTGGGGAAATGTGAAATTGCTTATTTAAATGGGAGTTTTGCGCCCCTCCATTAGCAACCTCGCCGGATCGACTGATGGAAGTGTAATATTAAGGACGAGTTAATGAAATAAGTTATTATATAAGGTCATTTTACAGTGTAAGTATTCAACGTAATTTCACATTTGACACGATTTATATGATATAAATACTTGTTGATTTAAGTACTCGTATTTACTTAATTTGAAAATTTGAATAGATAAAATTATATACATCAAATTATTTAATTTACTTGTTTATCTTCAGAAATAAATCTCGCGACAAGCTTTTATATAATTGTCATCCAAACTGAACGTGTTTACAAAATTTCAGCTCAATCGGTTAATGATATCTGCTTCTATATCGAGTCGCAAGATTTCTCTCGTATATACTTAGATTGTAAGTTTAATAAAAGCTTCTAATAAGTATTCAAATTATATAACACATACGATGCTTTACTTGGCGCTGCATCACACATTCTACCGCCGAGCAACAATACTTATTGTTAATATTGTTGTGTTCAGATTAGAAGGCTGAGTGAGCCACTGTTACCACGGGTACAAGGGACCTTACGTCTTAGTTGACAATATTAGTGGATTCTCATAGTGCCTAAGTCTATGAGCGGAGGTAGCCACGTACTATCAATTTATCAATTCAATATAAACAATAGTAAAAGAACTTCGTTTCCAAAAAATGATGCAACAGGTAAATGCTGCTAGTATCACGAGATCACGATTTGTGCGCTCGCTGTTTTAATTTTGATATGAATATTTTCATTCAGGTCAACGACGTCAATAACTCTGATGTTAATAAATCATATAAGAGCTAGTTAAGCAACTAGTTTACGAAATGGTAACAATTTTCAAGAGTAGCGTATTGACGGTGTAACGAGGGAAATTTAAAGTTTGTGGTCGTAGATGTAACATACCCTATTTAAGCCCATATTATAATACCAGGTATAATGACTGAAAAAGTAGCCGTTCAACCAGCGTTATTATAGAATCATCAACAGCTACATAGCATGTATCTCATTCATTGCTATTATTTCGCTTTATTGACTCCAGAAGACTATTCCGTGAGAAATAAATTGAACATTCGACGGAGCGTTCGATTTTCAAATGTCAAACTCAGGTTCATCGTTGATGAGTTAATTAATTGTTAAAGTATTTTATATTCGAAGATTAGATTTTACCATGATATAATTTTAGTAGACACAGCAAAAACTGTTACTGAGTATTAGAGGATAGTTACAAGTCTAAATATCATCAAATATCACAAATGAGATTATTTTAATTAACAAATAAATTTTTTTCGTGGCTGTTGAGGTAAATTCTGTCAAGCATGCCACTATACGTCATCGTTTGACATTCTACGATCGAACTCATCATTGCATTTCGACTTTGCGTAGAATAGTTCCACGGCTTGTGAATTATTCACTGGTCTAATTCCCAACCTGTCCGCCATTGTCTGAGACTGACCGAGAGGACGCATTGTTCGTACGCGATCAAAACGACAAAGCCTGTTCAACTGCCTTCAGAACGAAGCGACTAATAGGTTTGAATTTTAAAGCATTCATCGGTGATCCCATTCTTTCCATTGTAATATTCACAGCCGTTTCAAAAGTTTATTCATAGAAGCGAGTAAATGTACGCGGAAACATTTATCACCTTCTAATTATTGTTGATGAAATTCAATACAATTATTGCGTATTAACGTCGAGATTTTAATCGCAGCTGACGGTGACGCTGTTACTGGTCGGAAGATAAATATCCGGCAGATTTTCGTCCGATATAGGCAGGTTTCCTTGATGACGCCGCCTCGAGGCCGCCTCCTCTATTGCCGAGTACGAGGTGAATTATTACAGATACAATAAAGCTCATGAAAATTTTGTGATGCTTGTATGGGCTTATCATAGCTTCGGTTCAGATTCTCGTTCTAACCATTAACCTAAGCCCTCTTCCGTTGTTAATACAGGTACAATAAACACATATGAAACTAATAAAAACCACTGTTTTGGTTATTTAAAAGCTGCTTTAAATTTTCGAGAGGTATTGTTTGTTATTATTTAACAAGTCTTAATCGCGATCATATTATCAAAGCGTCTGTCGTGACTGATAGTTGATATTTTAATTTATAGTCAACTAGCGACCCGCCCCGGCTTCGCACGGATGCAATGCTGATACTACATACACTACAGAATGTCTTACAAAGTTTACAGTTTTTCAGTCGTTAGACTACACAAGCCGCTATGTCCTTACGTTTTAAATCTGTAATATCTTCGAAAATATTTATTTAAATGACATGCTGTAAAGGGTCACCTTTTTAAGGTGTATAATTCTGTAGTATATTATTTTGATCTACCTCCTAGGGTTAAAGGCAAGGTGTGTTTATTTACGATAATCAATCAATTTAGAAATCTCTAAAATTATGAGTGTTTCTCTACTATATAATGCATGTATTATACATATAAACCTTCCTCTTGAATCAATCTTTCTCAATTCAAATTAAAGAAAACCGCATTAAAATCGGTTGTGTCATTTTATAGATCTAAGCATACACAAGGACAGGCAGCGGTGAGCGACTTTATTTTATACTGTGTAATGATAAGTTATTAGGTTTTTCAAATATTCCCGGAAGCAGCCCGGAGTGAGGTAAGTGTCATTGTTTGTAATCTAACGCCTTGGAAAGTAAAGCATTCGTACCGGCTTTGCTGTCCATTGGGATTATAACAGTGATGGACTAGAGATATCTATGATATGTCCGCAGGAGCCGACAGTATTTGTAAAATCGGATAACAATACCTAACCTTATGATTAACTTAGAAAATTATTTTTTTACAATAACAACAAAAGAGGTACTAACACCCCCTACCCCCAGATACGAGCGGGCAAAGCCGTTTGTGGAAAATAGTCAATAAATAAAACAAAATTAGATGAGATGTAGAGGCTCTTGCTGTTAAATCATTTGATATTTAATGTAAGTATTTTCGTCTGAAATGCAACGGTAAGTAATCCTACAAATAGAATTGAAGAAGCCATAACGAAGTAGAAAAATAAAGGTTCGAGCGGAACGAAGAGGTCTCGACTGAATTTTACGAAGGCGATTCATTCACTCCGACTGGAATTTGGTAAACATGGGACGTCGCTCGAATAATGTTGAAGTTCGAGTTGCGGACACGAGATTGCATACTTAATTATTACATTAATTAATAAAACGATTTATTTGGAATTAAGTCTCAGTATTCATATAAATAAATAATAATAATAATAGTATGAATAACTGTCTTTAAAATATCCCACAGCTTCAGAAGGCTTCGGAGCTTATTCCTCCTCCAATTAGAGATATGTTCTTGTTTCTTCACGATATTTACTCACCGCCAAACACGATATGCATTATAAACTAACTGATTGTTAGATTTTCTCGGCGGTCATTGAAACTAGCTGTTCAGTTGAAGGATGATTTTAAAGTTCTGATAAAGATGTATGATGTTTATAGAAATATTTAAAGTGAGATTATTTTTGACATGAGTGCTTTCTAATCTAATCCAAAAATAAACTCAATATACCTATTTAGTTTTTAGTAGAGAAGCGCACTTTTCATTTTATTTATTAATAAATTGCACCGGTGCAGAGTCGGGGCGGGTCACTAGTTATTTCAGTAATAATGCTAACACAATGGCCCAGGGTGGTTGATTAAAATCAAAAAAGATCCTCGCAGACTAGACTTCGTGTGACTTTGGTCAGCTGAGCAAGTATAATGGTGCGATAATTACGGCGTCGAACGCGATTACCTCAACGACGGGCCTACACTCGGATTCATTCCGTATTGTGCCGCTAGTTGCTGCGCGGCATTCATTTCTGTTACAATTATCCGAACCGATGCCGGTTGTATTTATTTATTACGTCGTTTTGTTTCGAATACTCGCATTATTTGCTATTCATAATAGAGTAACGGCAGCAGTCGAGTGAATGCGGCAAACTTTTGCATTGTTGCGGTATTTGCGAACGGATTACGTTTCATTGTTTATTGAATGCTCTTTAGGATATTATGTTTCGTTTTACTACTTTATTATTGTTTTGCCTTCGACGCTATACTGTACAATATTTACACAAGTACAACTCTAAATAACGGAAAAGTGCCTCTTCAAAGAGTTCGGGCTCATTCACGCTGCTGATGGTAAATGCCTTAGTTAAACCCAGAATTTCGGTCGATTATAGAAGGTTATTAATTGCCGTCGAGCACAATTTGAACACACATTAAACACATACAACCTCACTGGTGCTTATCATGCCTTATGCTGGCACTGAGTCGTAACAGTTTTTTAAAATACAGAACAGGTGATTTCTATAATTGTATTAAATCCTCAGACACAGGTCTATTTATCGAATGTATCGATATGTTCTGATGTAAGCCCGCATTGAAGAAACGTGTTGAAATATACTTCAAATCTCTTAAGGGTAACCATTGCCCCGCAATGGGACGTGTACAGGCTGCTACTTATTGTAAATTATTATTAAAGTTGTAAAGCGATCATAAGGAGTAAATGGTTTAATTGATCCGCTAACTACCAGGAGTTACTAAGCAAAATACCCATCGTGAATATTTGTGATATCCGACATCTGTGTCGAAGTAGAATGTCTGTCAAAACTTTAATCGCCGTAGAACATTAGACAGGGTCGACGACAGTTACTCAGTTGTACTGTTTCTGCAGTTACAGCATTATGTTTACGGACTCGTGGAGATGAGCACCATGCAAAGTGTATGCCTCTCTCGAACGACTGATAAATATACGTATGTCGTATCGTCATTAATACGGACATTGTAAGGCGTCCTCTATATTTTATCACTGGAAGCGAAACACGAGCCAGCTTTCTTAGCGGCCAATACTAGGCGTGATAGGAATTGCAAATAAATTCTAGCGCAATTAATGAATGATGTAATCAGCAAAGATGATTCTTTTTTGCAATCCTCATATGACTCAAATCTACCTGATGGTAAGTGTCAGTGGACGGCCAGTACAGTTAGAGAGAATGAACGGCACTAGTCACCCTTACCATGCCGGCCCGCACTTCTTCACGTCTCGTTTGAAGGTACCAGGTTATAAGAGGTGAACACGTGTGCTGGTAGACATTTCCATTTTATGGCGGTGCGACTAAGATAATGAGTAGAATGACAGACTTACTTTCTCTAATGTATTCGTTTGAACCTAATCTAAGTTTCCTAAAACAGTTCAATCGTAATAAAAAAATGAACGAAGACAGAAAAACTAATAATAACGGCTAATGGCGTACATTAATGTTTAAAGCGTTTTTAAATAACTTAAATAAATCTAAATCTAAACTTAAACAAATCAAAATGGGTAACGACCACATTGTATATATTATTTATATTACCATATTAAGAGAGCTATAGTATCGTCTTGTCATCGTCATAGGGGTACTTTTATATCAAAATGTACTAACAGTAATGTAAAAACTATAGTTGAAACGGCCTGGAGGCGACCTTTTCATTCCCAGAGTGTGTTGTTGTAATGATAATAATCACTTATATTTCTGTCGTATCAATACAAATAAAAATTAATTGATACGTGTTAAGTTTAAATAATTTGTATTTCAAATGTATTCGTGTATTATGTAGCGGGAAACCACGCGAGCTAGTGTATCGCAACCACGGCCAGGATCAGAAGCAAAGTACATTAAACATGAATGGCACTCAACAAAATGAGCGATGAGTGGTGTTTCAACTGAAACTTCGATGGCGGGAATCCGTAATGCGCCTTCGCTTCGATGTACGAGTACTTACATCATATCATTTCGAGTATAATTTGCTAAAGATGATTTGATTGATCAATAACCTCTGAGCTATCGCTGCGACTCAGTAAATCGTAAGCTGATTTAGATAACTTTAGAAAAATTTCCAGTATTATTTGTTTGTCTTTAGAACTATGTATACGCTTGACAAACCTGATGCAAGCTGAGGCGGTCGTTTGCCTAGAAGATGCCCATTCATATATAATACATAAACGCTGGTCAACCCGCAGCTCGGCTGGTCGCAGGAGAAAAGAAAAAGCAAAACGCTTCTTGGATTGTTGATCGGTATATGCTTTCAATGCGCCTAACTCTCGGAAGGGATTCTCGTATGTTGGTAAGTCAGATGTTTAAGAATCTATTGGACTATTTTTTTATTATTATATTTGGGATAATCTATATGCACAAGGGAAGGCTTATCATTACATAGTATAAAACAAAGTCGATTACCGCTGCCGGTCCCTGTGTATGCTTATTAGACACAACAGATTTTAATGCGGTTTTCTTTAATAGAAAGATTGGTTCAAGAGGAAGGTTCATATACGTAATACTTGCATAATATAGTAGAGAAACACTGATAATGTTAGTGGTTTCTAAAGTGATATCGTAAATAAACACATTTTTTTGTGCTTACATTGCAAACTATGGCTGAACCCTACGAGGTAGATCAAAATAATGTACTACAGTATTGTACACCTTAAAAAGGTGGCCCTTTACAGCACGTAATTTAAATGAATATTTTCGAAAGATATTACAGATTTAAAACGCAGGGACATAGCGGTTTGTATTATCTGAAAAACTGTGAACGTTGTAAGACATTCTGTAGTATATTTAGTACCAGCATTGCACCTGAGCGAAGCCGGGGCAGGTCGCAAGTATATAAATAATTATGGTATCATTTTCGCATACTGTATAGTAATAATTTCATCGATGGAGAATATTACTAAAGAAGATATCTGTTGAAATAACAAACTAGAAGTAAACGTTAATATAATACGATTATTGGTTTGTGTTAATTAGTTTTAAAGTTCACATCGGCGTTTGGGAAACGAAGATATTAAATACTGTAGATATTAAGCACGATATATTCGTAGTATATTTTATATTCGGTTAAAGTCGATTAAAACAGACAATTTAAATACGGTTATACCGACTTTACAAAATTCAAAAAACGATACAGAATACTTTCTTCGTACCTGACCACTCTCGTACATTTAACAGATATGTAATTTCTTCAAACACATCATTTGGAAATAACGAGAACCTGACGCAATCACTCACTCCAATTTGCACGTGTCGTATATGTCATACTCACTAGTAATTTCCTTACGTCACGCGTGCGGACATTAAGTTGTTTTAGAGGAATATAAACCGTATCCGAAAACGAATAAGACCCAGATTTGCGTCAGACTTACACTGATGAGGCGAGAGCCGTTGATTAGAAGTATATCTGATTTGAGGCTGAAGATGGGATTTTAAGAAAATGATGCATATTTTAAACTCGTCACTGTTATGATGAAAAGAAGGATGAAATTAATGTCAAAAATTGAGACGTGACTCTTATAATCGTCGTTACGAGTCATGTCGGAACAAGTTAGTTATCAATTCAGAAAATGCCAGATGTACTATATTAATGTAATACTCTTTCAGTATCTCGTGTCAATCTCGCATATATCAAGATCGAATTACCTATAAATTTGTAGCCAAATAATACATAATGTTTTTATGTATAAAATAACCGCAGTATAACATCCCGGAAATGTATTATGTATAAATTAAAATGTATTTTATATAATAGCAGGACTCGCCGGTGCTTCGAGCGCCCGATGTGCTCGCAGCACACCGGATTAAACACTAAAAAACCAAATAGCGACTCCGTCTCTTTTATCATTGGTTCGCCTGCGCAGGCTACCGTGATACTCTTAGGGCAGACATTTGCGGACATCCTACTCCCGGCCCCTCTACTGCAATGCAATCTGATGATGGCTTGCGTCGAAAAAGAAGGTGCTATTTGCACCTTCTATCTTCCTGCCAATCTTCCTGCCTTGCGCCTTCTTTGGCGGAACGAGTTAGTGGAGGCCCTCTCCTCACGCTCCAGCGCCGCGGCCTGCGCAGGAGACTGCGAAATGACACTTTCGCAGAGATTTTGTGTAGTAACCTATTATGCCATTTATTTTGCAATTGATAAACAGCCTTAACGTTGTCCTATTAAAAAGTTACGGACATTGTACGTATATGTGTGTTCAAATAATTAAGTATTTTTTAAATTTTCCTACATATTATCCTCATGATATGTCAGTTCTAACTGCTTCTTTACTTTAGTGGCAAGAAAAGGCCACAGATTATGAAGTCTTTGGTCGATACGTAATAATATATAATTAATTCTAGCTTTCAAGATACGAATAAAATATGTCATCAGTTCTACGAAATAGGTCCTACGTATTCGTAGCAGTGCTACATTATGTAGCTACGTTACAAAACAGTAAATAGTTTAAAAATAAACTATTGCATTATTTTAGAATTTCAGACAATTACAATTGCGGCTTTGTCGTTCGAGGTTTCCAAGATTTATTAATGTAATTCATACAATTAAAAAAGCAAGTAGCAAACAATTGTGTTTATTCATCGGCAAAGAGGATGCAAGCGTATTGTTTCGTACATGACATAATATGACTTGACATCCAGTGGCTTAAATAAACATGAGTGTGTGTAAAAATATAAAAGATTTTCCTAGAAATCAATCGATTAATAAATAATAAAATATTCAATGTTGTAAATGTAGTGCTCAGTGTTTCAGCGCCTTGTGTCTTAATATATTTGATTGGTTTTTCTAGCGATATCAAATACGTGTGTTCATTTTTCTTTCACATTTATTATTTATTTATTATTTAAGTTCGTGTGTTGTGTGCGTGGGTGTGTAATTGTTCATTGTTGTTATTATGTATTTTTCCTTATACCATGTATCTGATAAAGTTAGGGTTGACAGAAAGAGACAGACAAACAGACAGCTTGGAATAAATCAATCTATATTAATAATTTAGTGCAGATCTACGATAGAGCCCATCGAAACCTATCCGCAATTATAGAGCGTTAAAAAATAATGATTTATAAACGACAACATATATCTGCAAAACTCGTATAATCTACGGCCATGTTTTACTTTTCCGGGTGATGTTATAGATGTTTATGAAATAAAGGGTATGAAAAGGAAATGGTAAACTGTATTTTAGTTCTATTTATTTTAAATAAATATTGGACAACATCACATACATTACTCAGATCCTAATGTAAGTAGCTAAAGCTTGTGTTATAGAAAATCAGAAGAAACGACGGTACCACGAACACTCAGACCCAAAACAACATAGAAAACTAATGAACTTTTTCTACATTGACTCGGGAATCGAACCCGGGACGTCGGAGTGGCGTACCCATAAAAACCGGTGTACACACTACTCGACCATGTAGGTCGTCGTACCGTTTTACCCGAGCGAAGCCGGGTTTTCATATACCTTATAAATAAAACATAGGCCCAAATAATATAAACATTTTGCTCTTATTAACCTTCATTCATGAATATTTAAACTAAAATATTAGTGCCTTTAAGCAGGACGTCAGTCTTACCTAAAAATATAAACAATCAAAATTTGTCGTGCTGATAAAATTACACTTTAAAATTTATTGAAAAGGGTGCAGTGTCGCTCCTTTTATTGTACCTCTATAATACGCTACCAATGTGTCCTTCCAACGTCAGTCTCTATGATTTGCATTTTAAGCCGTACTTTTATAAGTCACGAACACCACACGAGTACAAGTTCGAATCTTATCTCTATTAAAAATAATCTTTATAAGTTGTAAGTCAATATGTACCCTTCATTTAGCTGGCGAGGGAATACGTTCACATGCAGCGTTCATTATAAAGAAAATAGGATGGGGTCGTGACTGAGATAAGGTAGTCGAGGAGACAGCATCCGGACAATTTTCAATATATCTTATAATTTAAATTTTTAATCAAAATAATTCTGATATTTTATAAAAATCAATACAATCACTATTATTCCTACTTTTGAATGAACTAAATAAAGTGATATCTTTGGTGTAACTATATTCGTACCACAAAAGATAACCATTCATTACCCGTTGCCAGTCCTTTAGGTTTCCAATATTTTTCCGTACCAGTAAATTTCTGACTGTAAGCGAGTATTACGTTATCTATTGATTAATGATTTTGGTTTAATTTATATCATATGTGAGTATACTCTTAGTTGGAAGTGAATTAAAAGACCGTAACTGTTCCACTGTTGGGCAAAGTTATCTTCACCTCTTTAGGAGCAAGTTTTTTTCCTATACGCTAACGAAGCATAAATAATGTACCAAAACTTCTAAGGTCTTTCACTAATAAGGGCGAAAATAATTATGCCCATAATTAAAACTTCAAGAAACGAAGTGAAAAGAAGAAGTACGTGTTAATTCTACTGAGTTATAGCAGCTGTATGAAAAATCTTGATGTTGGTATTAATTTCCTTTCAGGTCTTGCAGGAGAGTCGCAATCTCTTCGTACTCGGCGAGGGTGAAATAAAATCTGCATCACGTATCGGCGTCGCGTCCGGGATGCGATCTGCGAAGCTACCTACCTGTGTATGAACTTAGGCACTTTTGATATACAATTATTTTTACAGTCGATGGAAACAATAGCCAATCAAGCTAAACATGGGGCTTAATATCTGGTATTGAAATTAAAACACATATGTTATTTAAGATTCAGATTTAGGTTTATATGAACTTTACATTACAATATTATTAAATTACATAGTCACTACAACTTTGAAGCTAGTTTTGTAATACATTAACTAATTCTTTTAAAATGGTCTCTGTTTTATTATATTGTAACAAAAACTATCTTAGAAATAAATTATCGGACCGGAGGAGTTCAAGCAGAGCACCCATGTCAACCAACAGGCTATAAGTTCATTCGAGGACGGTTTGTAATACAACTAACTTAGAAAACTCCTCGTGAAAGACTCCGGCTACAGAAAATTTCTTGACAACATTAATTTTTTTTCCTGAACCTCAGCATCCGTTCTCATCAGACGCCAGTCGATAGACCAATACGCACACATGCACACATATATGATATGATTTTATAGAATATAATCAATCTTCACCTCAAGGACGCAGTTAGCGTGGAAGGCTCGCCGTGAATGTGTTTCCGCTTCGCTCACTTAGCATACACTCGCGCGCGGGATCACTGCACTATCAACAATACGCGGTGCGGAATGTTCGGATGAGCTGTTTGCATGATTTAATAGATTTATTTATTTCTCTTCTAAGTTCCCGGTTTGTGGGTTTCAATTATACTGCTAAAGCTTATTTATTACGTGTCTTAAAATATAATCACCTCATATATTTTCTCAGTTGTGTCGCCTGATTGATATGTTGTTTGGTCAAACGAAGATTGATATATTATTAAAAAAAAATGTTTATATTATTATTGAATATTTTAGTTTTACTTAAGTTTTATCAAGAAATGCTCGACATGTTCCTGGAAGATTGCGGTTACTGTCGCCATCGAACGATCGCTTCAGAAACACGTTGTCAACCTCTATGTTATCTCTTCACCATAAATAACGTAAATGGAAACGAAACATTAACTTATAATAACAATAATTATAATGTGGCTGAAACCGCCACACCTCGTGCCCACGACGGGTTCTACTTTGTCGGAACGTCGCGGTCAGGTAAAATAATAACATTTTATCATGAAGAAAAGGCGGGACCAATAAGCCAAAGCGGTGTTGTTTGTCTGTCCATCTGTCAACGGATTTGGATGCGATTAAAAAGATCTAAAGATGTCCGGAATAGTATATGTCTAACTCTTAGGGATAACCTCTAATAAACATTTTTTATCCTTTACTTTTTACGAAGAAAATTGGCTTATTTACGAAGCGACTTAAAGCAATACAGCATTAATCCTTATCCAATTCAGTACGTTAAATACATTGTGCATTTAAGATGGATCGTGTGGCCCTTTAAAGCATGACATTTAAATGAATATTTTTGAAGATATTACAGATTTAAAATGCAGGAACTTAGCGATTTGTATTGTCTAATGACAGAAAAGCTGTGAACGTTGTATATAAAGACATTCTGTAGTATATTTAGTGTCAGAATTGCACCCGTGCGAAGCCGCTGTGTGTGCAAATAACTAAACAGTATGAATATGTCACTTATAGGTGTGCACGAAGATGTATTAGAACTTCTTCTTTATAATTTTTACTACTTGTACTGTAATATTTCATCTTTTTTTTTGTAATATAGGCAGGCTTACGGGAAAATGAGCCACCTGATGTTAAGTGGTCACAGTCGCCTTTAGATCTAAGAGGAGCTTGCACAAAGCCCTACCACCAAGTTAATATTACAATGGAATGTTCTAGTAATATTGATTTAAACACTAATTAACACTCTTTATTGTTAGATTATTATCATCCATTTGTGTAATAAAGAATTATTTTAGTCAATATATTCAATAAGGTTCATCAAAAGTTTGATGCCAATAAGTATAAATTTTAATGTCATAATGCAAATGCAAAATAAAAAGAAACATAAGTAATTATGTTTAATTCATTATAACAAGTTGCTATTTTTTAATATGGTTTACTATAAGAAAAAATCTTTTTAAAAGTAAATAAAGAGTTTGAGAACGTGTCAAGGTATGTGGCTTGTTTGATGTTTATGAGTGAAATCAAATCACGAATGGCACTCAATCAATCGGCTTATCGGTTCGTTAGTTTGTTTTAACATTTTTTATTTAATCTGTATTTTATCTTCGCTTATAAAATAATTAATTCGAGGAAACTGAGTTCTGACAAATGATCGTGACATGTACTTTTTACCTCAAAGGGCGATCCCAAACAAAAGCGTAATGTTTTAATAAATTACAACTTCAAAGATAATTTCAAGCTCCATACAACGTTTAAGATTCAAATTTACTTGATCTTCAGTTTTCACCTTTGGAAAGTTTTTTCAAAGAAAATCTCAGCGAGCAAGTGCTCATTGCAGCTGCTTAGCATACGAGTAGCTATTACAGCGTAATACAAGAGACGGGATGTTATCTGTTTCGTGCTCAGGAAATACACGCTTACACTGAGCCTTCTTATGTTTTTATCTTAACATCATCATGAGAGAAAAGTGGAAAAAAATAGAAATATTTAAAAAAATAAATGAAATAAATGTAAATGTTCATCAGTCTGCCGTAGTCTCTCTCCTTTTAAGGAGAAGGCTTTAAACATATTCCACCACGCTGCTCCAGCACGGGCAGGGGTATAATCGAGTATATTATTTTTAATTGTCATAAACGTCGCTTAACCTATAAACGTTGTTTAGCGGGTGTTCAGTTGAAAATTCATTTTTCTCTCCCTGTCATTATTTTTTTGATATTCGAAAAAAAGATGACATAACATTACTTGGTAAATCGCTCCCTAAACAACATTTAGATGTATGTTTTAGCGCATATATGTATATCAAAGATATATGCATGTACAGACAAACATTGTGATATTTTTGCATACTAATTACATTCGCTCTTAATACACGTGCGTCACGATTAACAACAAAATACTACACTTGTTGAATTCTTTTACGTATATTATAAAAATAAGTACGTTAAAATGTCGCTCCGCAGCCTTATGACGTCTCGCAGCGTAGCCGAGCACCACGCGGTAATTCAAACACGTCACAATGTTTATTTAGTTCTATTTCAAAGATAAATACCTTCTTAACTGGAGTTGAGATATGTTAGTCTCAACCGCGTGCCACAGTCTTGGCATCCCCCGTCGAATGCGCTTGCCAAACATTGGCGTAGGGTTTATGTCGCGGGCACGCTGCTTGACTGCGCTAAGGACTCTACAGACGATTTAAAATGCACTTTAAACTTTATTTAAATAAAATTTTAGACATTTAAAATGTAGTATAATAAAGTACCAATGAAATTAAGCCTGAAACCCCATCGCAAAAAAGACATTGTAAATATTTACATGTTGATTTTTTAAATATTTCAAAATCAAATCATAATTTACAATGGCGTTACAATGGCTCTTTAAATAATCGTCAAAAAAACTCGGCAGCGGTCTGAAGTCTGGATTTGGTCGTGTTTACACTTCCATATCTTGGAAAGCACCGCTAGTGCTGCGTCTGAATTCTATCCGGTCGTGTTGGATTTGCAGTCTACTCGGATAATGAAGTGAGGGATTGGAGAGACCACTTGTGTTTGCGAACACACTTTTGCTTATATATATCCCGCTTGGATGGCTATTCAGCGCTTTGTATGGCCACTACGGCTGAAATCACAGCCACCCACTGACATCCATGATTTCAGCATCATTGCACTTATTAATCAATGTTAAATATTTATTACTGTGCGTTTTACAATAACGCGAAATTCATTCTTGTCGTATCAATTGTCAAAATTGAAAGTGAATGAAACTGCGAAGTGCTTAGGTAATAATATTATTACGAAAACCTTCTACGATATCCACGCAGACACTACTTCTTCTGGTATAGTTGTTTATATTTTTCTACTTATATGGTCGAGTGGTCTTCTTTTTCCGTATACGTTGGCGTCAATAGAAATTTTAACTATTTCTTTGATAAAAAATGTACCATCGACATTGTGAACTAGCTCACTCACCTACAAATCGGAACACAATAATACAAAGTATTACTGTTTGGCGGTAGAGTATTTGATGAATGGTATCTACCCAGAGGGTATTGCACAAAACCCTACCAAGTAATTACTACATTGGTAATATGTTTTTACAAGCACCTTTGATTCGACCAAAACTATATTAAACGAAGCTACCACCGAGCACCGAGAAGAACCGGCAAAACTCAGTAGTTACTCTTTTCCAACATTTGAAATTTAAAGTTAAGTTAGTTAAAAAATGTGTAATATATGTTTACATGGTATATTAATATATGTTTCCTACCTGAAAGTCATCAAGTACTAGCTCTACGCTTTTTTGTCATCTATAAATTCTTATTTCGAATAATATGCTTTATTTCTTAATAAATTTTTGCACATGATTTTAATTTATGAATTATGTTATTTAAACATAAATTAGTTTAAAAATTAAATTTCACGCAATTTTGACGGCGGTTAAATACTAATCAAATATCTGATCACGTTTTGTCAACACTGTCAACGCTAATTAACATTAAATTTTAATCAGCGCCCCGGTCGTAGGAACGCTTGTTGACATAAAATAATCTAAACTGCGAACATTTATTAATTAGTGTTATTTTGTTTAGTTTTTTTTTACTTTTGATACAAACTGGACGGTGTAACGGTGTCGTATATCAAGAGCCAGTTCGCTAGTTGGCTGGGTGAGGACTATGGAAGGATCATTACGGATATAATCTTTATCCAAATTGATATTATAAATGCGAAAGTAGTTCTGTCTGTCTGTGACGCTTTCACGGCTAATCACTGAACCTGAAACGGAATTTCATGAAATTTGGTATGAAACAGGTTTGAAGGAAGGAGACTTGAAGGACGTAGGCTACTTTTTTATACCTATCACACCTATACCCCTAACATATATAATTGCTCTATAATTGTATGTCACTAAATTCCCTCCAAGCGGCTGGACTGATTTCAATAATGCTTTTGTATGTGTTTCCAGAGACCGGGATCAGGAAGTGAATACAGTTCTTATTCCACCCGTGCCGAGTCCGTGCAGGCGGCTGTTCAATATAATTTGTATATAGCTGATGTTGATGATCTTCTCGGTAGAATTTTTCTTGACAACTTTAGAATAAGTTTACAATACAATTAAAATTTAAAAGTGCCTCTAAAAGCCCTCTTGATTAAAGAATGGTTTTCGATTTTGGTTTTAGCTTTAGTCAATTAATTAAAATTGATTAATTGTTCTGTATCTTATTTTTATAAAATCATGAATACTCAAAACAAGATTATGAAGATTATAAAAGACTTGACTTTAAATGTATGTCGTGTTTAATAAACATACCTATTACATAAAATATTTGGCGGCAAAGAATAACTACTGAGTTCCTTTCCATTCGGTCCTGAGAAATTACATTCGAAGCTTAAATTCAACGCATTGAATGTAACCATGTAAAGCGAGGGACACTGAGCTTTCATTAGAATGATGTATATTTCGATTTTGATCGTTAGTAACTTTAACAAGTATAATTCCGACAGTCTGAAGGCGTCCTAACGTTTTATCATCATTTAGCTTGCATGAGGTAAGCGTCGTGCTAGTCAGGGCGCCTAGGTGTCCCAGCCCGTTATAAATTATTCCGGCCGTGGGACAGATGACATCTCGGATCTTGCTATAACTAACAGACTTTGCTCTGAGAAGTTTACTCTCGGCGTATTTCTCTTAGAACCATTACCTTTTCTATAAGGGCGGTTAGAATCGCTTAGAAAAACTGTTTATATGTAAAGATTTTTTTTGTTCTGTAAACAGTAGAGGTGGCTCAGTGGCTAGAACACGTTTACACCTTTACCAAACATCGCGAGTTCAAACTAGGGCAAACACATTGATTTTCGTTCGTTTAACTTGTGTTTATTTTTTAGACGCTGCGAAAAACTTCGTGAGATATCCTTCATGTGTAGGAAGATTGCCAGTGTGGTGAAATGGGCTTAAACGGAATGCCTTGCCACTTAGCGTGGTTGGAGTCAATAAAAATAAATGCCATTACGATTAATATCAAAAGAATTTAATTATTTTATTACATGATTACATTTGATTACTCATTGTATAAACACATGTTTCAATTAACGTAGTAATTATTATTTACAATTATTTCTAAATAAAACAATTGTAATTACACTTTACTCTAAACATTCGCAATTAATTAATTGTTTGAGCAGTCTCGTGTCTCGTGGCGAGTTCAAACAGAGTGTAAATTTCAAATGAACGTAATTACCTATATTAATTAAACACCTAATCTATAATCATGAAATAGCTTCAAACAAAATACACTCTTGAAACAAACGCTATAAGTGCCGAAATAACTTGTGCTAATTTGTACTTTCATACCTTAACTGCCTTACTGTTATAACGAGAGTCATGCCATTACTTAGCTGTTGATTTTATACACACAAATTTTGTTCATAGCTTTATTATTTTAAGGTGTGATTTTGCGTGATGTAATATTATCAATTGGAGCACCGTAAATATGTTTTAGTAATACATGCGTAGAATTGACGTAGCGATATTAAGTTATGAAGCATTAAATACTACATCTGAGTTTTGGAGCGCCCGATTCGTATTATATGAAATTTATTTACGTATTTTAATTAATTTGAAAATATCCACGAGGAAATTTCCTACTTTTTATTCATTTATATATTTCACACTTATGGTCTGTCCACATATAGTTAGTTTCAAATATTTTTAACAATATTAATGTTAATTAAAAAATAACTTAAGGTCAACTCTTTTCGAGTCACTAGTATTATACATATATTCTAGGTAGCTTACCTGTGGTTTGAAATTTACGTTCTGGAATTATACCTAGGGGAACTGGCAAGAAGCTCGGTTACTCTTTTCTACCTATTCAGTTATGTTAATTCGATACTTTATTGTATATTGTTATATAATATTGTGTCAAGAAAATTGCCATAGTTATAATATTTTAAAACAAAATATTTTAAATGCTCGATGGTAGGATTTCGTGCAAGCCCAACCCACCGTGATAGATTCTACCGCCAAGCCGCAATACTTAGTATTGTTGTGTACCGGCTTAAAGGGTGAGGGGTCCAAGGCTGGCGGCGCGTTGGTGTTGTAAAGATTGGGACAATATCTATATTACTAGCTGTTGAAGTTGAATATATTTACAGATTAACTTAAAATATTACGTTAATTTAAGACCTCTTTATAAACCACATTGGTGTGTATTTTACCCCTTAGTTTAGAATATCCAGAAACTCTTAAATACAGATCGAATAAATTTTAAAGTGTCTTACTTAAAAAACTACGGATTTCCATACAATCTTGCAACCCCTATTTCAACCCATTAGAGGTAGAATTTCCACATTTTCTTTCCTTTGTTGGTGTCTACTTAATAAAACGATCCTATACACCAAATTTCATAGCCCTAACTTTAATAATTTACGCTCGGCGATGATGAATCAGTCAGTCAGGACATGTTATTATAAGTATAAATAGAATAAAAAAAAAAAACAAATTAATACTCATAGTTAAATATCAGCGCGATAATTTCCTTTGAATGTGGTATTATTTGGGTAAAAGGAGCACCCAAATGTTCGTTGCCGATTTATCGATATTTAACGAAACGGAATCGCGGATGAACACCAACCGGCACATTCTCTTAAAACTTTAACAAACATTACGCATACACACATACATAGCAAAAATTATATTAATTCAAGTGTAAACACACACAGGCGCGTAAATCCGCCGTAACGATGCACGCCGCAGGCGCGAACCAATCACTGCCTAATGCAATATTCCTAGCGAATGTAACGACTAGAGGCAGCATGGTTGTGTGAGTGGCGGGACAGACCGGAATTCAACGCCGGCAGGTCACAGCCATCAGTGCCTTTGCCAACGACATTATTGTGTCATTGAAGACAAGATATATACGTGGTTCTTAATGAATAACATCTCTTACATCGCCGATCTCAAATGGCGGACAATTTATTACCAAGAGGTCTAACGGCTTGGGCGAATTCCTAAAAAAATGTCTATAGAAGAGGGCATTAGTCTTATATTCGGATATTGTGGATAAATGTGGTTTATTGTTGTTATTGGATAGGAAATATATAATAATAGTTGTCGACCGTGGCTTTGCTCGTTTTAGGTTCGAAGCAACCTATTTATATACATTTCATTAAATTCATATATACATATATATATATATGTTATCCTGCGATAGTACGAATGACTGTTCCCCTACAAACATATTAATAGTAAAGTAGCTGATGCGCTGGTTTATGTCACAGACGCGGTGGAAACATTTTGCTTAATGTTATTAATTTCTTTCAAAATCACAACGAAATGTAGTTACACACGATTTTCCAAAAATTATTCTTGTGTAAACACTTAAGTGCTATAAAAGTATTTTTTTCGGATGAACGACCAACAATATTACACATAAAAATGCGGTAAAGCTGGGTTTCGTGCTACTGAATTCTCTACCAGCGAAGACTTACATGAAATACTTTTAAAGGTACCACTCAAACGTCATTTATTCTACTTCCAAATAGCAATACTTAGTGTGGTTGTGTTTCAGTTTGAAGGACGCGTGCGTCAGTGTGATTACACGTTCAAGGGCATAACATAACAGCTCCAAAGGTTTCCACCGTTAGGGATACGCGGAATAATTAATATTTCTTAAGTATCAATGTTTATGGGTAATGACCATCTATAATAATAATAATTTGATTATTTATTTTCTTATCATCACGAATTCCATTGGCCAGTAAATAAATGTATACGTACAAGTACTCTATTTCATACGCAGGAGAGATGGCAAGTTGAGTGCATTAGTTGAGAGTGCATTATCAATATAAGGAATGCTTAATGCCTTTTACAAAGTTAATGTCTGCGCAGAAGTGACAAAGCGGGCATTTGCTCGTCTGCGTGTGAGGGCTTCGTAATTAGTCATCTCGTCTCGTGTGTGATATTTAAAAACGATACGTTTAGTTCTTATTTCGTTTTCATTAATCACAACAATCCTAACACGTAATTTACTGAGTGAATCTTTAGATTTAAATTTATTGAAGGGCAAAGTTAAAAATATCTGCGTATTTTTAATTTCGAAAAGCATGCATTTCATTTGTGTAACTAGAGGTACAATGGTTTTTATTTGTTAAAGTATCAATGTTAATTAGCGGAGGTTGCCTTAAGATAGTTTCTACTTCTAAGAATACTTGTGTAAGTTCGGCGGCAAAACGACAAACGTTTGTCAGCGACACGATCCCGCAGTCTCTCTGATCCAAGCCGAAGGCAGCCATCGCAGTGGTTCGTTGGAATCCTGCATAACTCGGTTACTTCTCCCAGAGGGCGGGTTCCTTAAGGTTACTACCGCGAAAAAGTAAAAAAATAAATAAAAATAAGATAAAAAAACCGAAGAATATTTTGTATTTGCATTATTTACCATTATCACTTAAGACATAATTTTCTTAAATGGATATCTTTCAAAAATGTTTAATTCAAACCTAACTCAGAAATATTGCACCACAATAAAAAAAATAATTTCGCACTGAAAGATTTTCACATCCAAAGGGATTATAAAACGCGCTTCTGAACAATCGGTCTGAGAGTTCAACTTGCTTTTGTAATACCGGAGTGGTATCCACCCGTCGTATGGACTGTACAAAGTCAACGTTTAATTTTATCTAAACATATATGTACATTGTTTAGTCGCAAACATATTAATCGCAACGCAAACATTGTAAATAGCACCAACGCGGATTGGTGCCAGCTCTCGATACAACGCCAATATTTGTTCACATATAATTATTGCGGGCTGTTTGTCACCGACCGCCTCTTTGTTAAAGTAATCATTCCATTTGTTACTAAAGATTTAGGCTTTCAGAATCAGTCTGAATTCAGATTAATGTTTAATATTTATTAGAACAAAATCAATAATGAATCGCCATGTTAGTGTTGATTTAAATGTAAAGATACCATCTGTTCGGAAAGTAGATTCGAGAAGAACCGGTAAGAAACTGCGTAGTTACTCTTTTCGACCATTTTAATTAGAGAGTATGTTAGTGATGTACCATTACATATTTATATATCCTACCTATAAGTGAATAAATACTAAGACCACTCTTTTTTAAATTTTGTATTGAGTAATAAAACTTATTTATCAATGTTTTTTTCAATGAACTTAATTTGTTTTATTCGGTCAAAAATAACTTATCGAATAATAATTATATTGGGCTGAAACGGAATTTGAAACTCGGAGACGAGGACGTCGTGTTTGTCCACTAGGCGCAGTAATATAAATGAGCCAGTGAAGTGTATTGCAGTAACAACGTATTGATTTAAATAATCCTTGGCTTGTATTTGTTATTATCAATCGTGGGTCGTTTCTCCTGACCGTTCCTCGCGAGTGGCGAGTCACGTTCATACAATTTATTCGAACTCGTCCATTCATCATTCATTCATTTATTCCATCCTTTTAGAACATTGATTAAATATTTCTTTTCTCTATAATAATACATAAAACATTGCGTTCTTTATATAAAAAAACTCAAGCTTTTGTTATACTAATGTTAGTTTTATCGTGGATGTCTTGGTGCTCGATATCGTCTGAATAGACAAGATATTAGTTATTGCTACTGTGTTTCGACTTTCTTATCTGTAATACATCACAACGATAGCAGTAAAAAACCTTGGAAGTATTCCTGACCAGGGTTATTTGTAAGTATTATATGTAAAGGAAATGGACGTATGACGATTTGTTTAACTGGATTATTCTTTAAAATTTATAATTTAAGACAATGATGGACAATTTACTTGGTGGTAGGGCTTTGTGTATCATCAGGTACCAACCACTCATTTTATATTCTACCGCCAAGTAGCACTTCTTAGTATTGTTGTGATCTGGTTTGAAGAGTTCGAGAGACCGTGTAACAACAAGCAACATTTCATATGTTAGTTCCCAGGGTTTTTTTACAATTGTGAATAATGAAATATGGTGCTAATGTTTATGGAAAATGGTGACTACTTATCATTATGGGACAGTCCGCCTACCGAAGCCATAAAAAACCCCTTAACGTGAGTATGAGTAAGTAAAGTGTCACTCCCA
Source organism: Vanessa atalanta (assembly GCF_905147765.1). Lineage (NCBI taxonomy): Eukaryota > Metazoa > Arthropoda > Insecta > Lepidoptera > Nymphalidae > Vanessa > Vanessa atalanta. The sequence continues at coordinate 94,986 of NC_061896.1, forward strand.
AGTTTATCATATCTGCTAAAAACGTCTGATCGATTGCTTAAAGCGGAACAGGAAGTTGAAACGAATATATTATTAATATTTCCTAAAGGAAAAATATAGAAATCGAAAATCAAATAAAATATGATGATAACTAAGACGGAAAAGGGAACGGAATGAAGAGGCAGCCCGATAAAAATGCGGAAAAATGATCCGCTATGGGGAGAAGAACACTGGACGGATACAAATGGAGGGAGCGAGGTATTTCCAAAATTCCTAATTAGGTGGCTGTGTTATTTAAAAGTGATATTAAGGAAAAAGTTAATGTTTAATAAGTATAAGTAGTTTGAGAGAAGTTTTTTAAGAATTTGCTATGTGTTATTAGAATTACATTAAAAAATATAAATAAACCTCCAGTCCTTTATTAGGATAGATGAATTACAGTGAATCTAACGGTTAGTCGTCGATTTTCTTAATGATAAGCGGAAATGAAGACGAATTATTTTAGTTATTAAACTTGCTTTTTAGGAAATTAAACTAAATTATTGGCGATTAGTTGGTCGTCTGTCGTCTACGTAAATATGCACCAGTTATGCCATCAATGATTTATTAATTCCGTTTGCGGGCGGAGTAATCAGGGAACAGATTATGTAGGAATCAATGGGTGTTGAAACACACTAATTTATTAACATATTGTATACAGTGGAACGTTTGTAATACTTTTCCGTCAAGATTTACTTTTTTTTAAAGATACGGGTATTCAGACGTTGTCGAGCAAACGGTAACAAAAAAAAAAAAACTTAAGGTTTAATGTATTCATTCCAACTTTCTGTTGAGGATGTCTACTACTCTAAGACAGCGTTTTAGCTGAGGATCATGGTATTTCTTTTTATTTATTATTTGTAGTTGTTATTGGTCACACAGAGTTGCTTGGTGAAGTGCAGAGTAAAAGTTAAGATAAAACTACCCATTCAGCATTCTCGTGCTATGAATGACGTCTATCCTGATGGAGTCTCTTACGAGATATCATCTCAACTAAAGCCGTGAACGTAAATTTTAATAATTTATTTGAATAAGATTAATGTATATAAATATTGCATTTTAGTTCATGCTATTTAAACACAGATAAACTTCGTTTTTCTAAAATAAATACAAAGGAGTTCTTTCAGGATCATTGAGACGAAATTCTTTAATTCCGCAACGTTGCAACCGACCCTTATCAGCGGATTTAAAACTGCGGAACCCGATTCTGATACACAAATACTACTCGGACTGTAATTGTACGACTGATGCTGAAAAGATACTGGGTTCTTGTTCGAAGTACATTGACGAGTCTATATACATATAATACTTATCCATGGAACGGAAATTTCAGATGAGAATTATACGGAATAAATTATAATGATTTGTTATTATTATTATTTATATAAAGAAAAAGATCATATATATATATATTTATTAAACACAATAATTTATTTCCTTATCTGTATGTGTATCTGTGTGCAAGGTTTTGTCTTAATTGGTTAAGTGGAAGTGGTTTAAAAATAAGACGGAAGAAATTAATGAAACTCTTTACGAATTTCCAGAAAATGTTACCGTACTGTTATAATTGCTTTTAAAATATCATGATAACGGAATAAACTCACTTGTTCGACTTTATAAGTGGAAAGTCACATTGGTGTAAGTTTTCGAGTATTATTACACGGAACATTCTGAAAAAACAGAATCTACTCCTAACTAGTCGAATGTGCAGACTGACATTGTTTTACGAATAACGTATCTATCTTAATAATTTTGTGCAGATCTACGAACGAATCGAATCGATCGAAACCTATATACAATTAAAGATCGTTAAAAAATTATATATCCGCAAAATTCGTATAATCGAGATACTCCGATATTAACTCCATGAAATTCAATGACATGACAGTTCCACGGGCGGCCCTGTTTGGTGTTTACGGGTGCGTTCAGAAAGTGTGTTCCAAATAATATTTTAGAGCAGGAGTATGGTGTTAGTATATTTCATTATAAATACCTGTGTAGTTATATCTATTTTATAGGTGTAGGTTTTCATCTAGTATTTAATAAATCTGAATATAATACAAAGTAATGTTTACTTTTATGTAAGTCATAATATTATTATTAAAGTTCGAGTTTTACTTTGTGGTAAAACTTTTTGCAAGCCCGTCTGAGTAGGTACCATCCACTCATCAGATATTCTATCGCCAAACAGCAGTACTCAGTATAGTTGTGTTCCAGTTTGAAGGGTGAGTGAGCCAGTATAACTATAGGCTCAACTGACATCTTAGTTTCCAAGGTTCATGGAAATGGAATGGTTAATATTTCTCAAGTTTGCTGAAAGAAGAGGGTTTAGAATTGCTCTTATTTATAATCGCAATGCTTCAGCGTAGGGGCAGATATTATGTACATATTTATGGTAAAATATTATCCTCAGATCACCTTACTCACAAGCACGAGCTGGTGAATAAATATTATTATTATATATATTTGTTTCAGTTTAACATATTACGTCGCTAAATACGAATCCTTAGGCCAACCAAAGTTACCAGTACTTCTATTGGTACTTATGTAAGGAGACCCCACTCTTTCTTAGAACTTGGTCAATGCAATAATATGCGATAAATTATAATTATAAAATATAATTTATGCGTGCGTCTGTGTGTGTGAGTTTATATGTGAATTTGGATATCGATTATAATAAACGTATCAGAACAAACTAAGAACGTGGAAACTGCGGTCAGAACCGGTTATTTCGATACTGATTACTACGTTCCATCCATTAGATATTTTCGCTTGTATATATTAATAGGATATATTAGGAACACGCAATGTATACTGCACAGACAGACCCTTACATAACTTAACGTATAATCTAAAGTATAATCTCCGCTCGGGGCTCCGATAGTTTTTATCGAGGTGCGTGGCTCTCGGGTGTTTATCTCGGGTGGTGAGATAACAATATCTTAGAAAAGGATTACGAGTGTCTGTTCGAATTTGTAATATTCTGGAAACCTTCAATTCTGTAATATATTTTATACCTCGATATTATTGCATTTATAATGTAAATTCCATTGACGTCGAATAAGTTTTCTTTGTGGATAGTATTATTTGATAATCACAATAATTTTCTTACTTAGTTTTATTACATTAATTTACATTTTATTTAGTTTAGATGATTTCAGTGGTTAGGTATGTACACAGAAGTGCAGTGTATAAGTCAGTGATCAAAGACAGGTAGCCTCTCTATAATTTCAATGTGAAAGTCCGATGGAAGGATAATCCCATACGACGACAGATGTGGCAGCCGCAGGTCCTAGGTTTACGCGCTTTACGAGGCTCTGAAATGTGTCTGTAGCCTCCAAAGACCAATATAGTCTTATCTAGCTTTTGATCTTAGGACCTCGAGATATCGATTCGATCCGCACTCTTATGCGACACTACAACAACCATTATTTTGAAAAAGGTATTTTAATTTTTGTTTTTTTTTTCATAGTGATAAAAACAAAATGCTGGAAGTCATTTCATACTCTTCAGCATTGTTTTATACTCTTTGAATAAATATGAATTTTTGAACTGGTGATATTCTTAAATAAAAAATATATATACCATAATATTTATATAGAAAACAGTTGGTAACTAAAAAAAAGAAACGCGGTTTTGGAATTGTTTTTAAAAATGGCAATGACAATACATATACGGTTAAGTGTGATATATATATATGTATATATAATAAGCCAAGATGGCCCAGTGGTTAGAACGCGTGCATCTTAACCGATGATTTCGGGTTCAAACCCAGGCAGGCACCACTGAATTTTCATGTGCTTAATTTGTGTTTATAATTCATCTCGTGCTCGGCGGTGAAGGAAAACATCGTGAGGAAACTTGCATGTGTCTAATTTCAACGAAATTTTGCCACATGTGTATTCCGCCAACCCGCATGGGAGCAGCGTGGTGGAATATGCTCCATACCTTCTCCTCAAAGGGAGAGGAGGCCTTTATCCCAGCAGTGGGACATTTACGGGCTGCTAATGCTAAAAAAATATATATAATAAATATTACGTTGATCATTTTTTTGGTGCGAATCCCTTCTACATTCTACAGTCGTCATTTTTGAACTATCGTTATTAAATTCACTGATTGGAATAATAGAGATAAACAAACCTTAAGTTCGAGTTTGAAGTGACGAATTATATGCGATTTGTGAATAGCTCAACTATATTGTGCGCTAACAACAGCTCTTGATTAATATACATTTATTTATAATACTTTATAATATCACACTATTCTATTAAGCTATTCATATCCGCTTTAATTTTACTTCCAAAGTTCTGATAGCAACTTTATCGTTTAAGACACCATTTTTCGCAAGTCCATAATTAATATCATAGATTATTGAAGCTCTCGACCAATGACATCACGTCGTTGAGATGTCAATTGCTGTTTATTTGGCTCGTGTTCTCTTGCGGCAACCGATTTCAAAATCGACTTTAGTTATTAGTTGATAGGCTATCTCTACGTTTTTCACGTTTAATGAATAAGGAGCTAACGTATAATATACATCAAACAAGGATCATCCTTCAAGTCCAAGCGTACTCGTCCCTAATTCAGCGGTCGTGATAAAGAGTCTTCATTCATATCAACGTCAGACGTACGCCGTACTTTGAAAAATAAGTCTATTTTTAAAAGCATAGCGTATATCTGACGTTGATTAAATTAAGTATTTTGTAATATATTTATTGAATACTGTACATTTATTTTGTACAAAAAGCGTGCTCAAAGATAAAATCATTCTCTTTGTGGATAACGTTTGTTGGCGTGCAAAAGAAAAATAATTTACTCATTCAGTAAGAGTTTATATGTCGAATTTAACAGAAAAATTAGGGTTCCGTCATGGCACGCGACGGTGTTGGTAACTAAAAGAAAGATTTGACGGGCATAGTCTCGTTAATACAAAGAATATTTTTATCTGACACGTCCGCTCATTATTACGTAGTACGGTGCAGTGTGCAAACTCCTTAAACACTAGTAAATTCGGTGGTTCTCTAGCCACTGGGCTATCTCGGCGTTGTACGGATATTCCGACTAACATTACACGAGAGGTGAGTTCTATTAGGATTTGCATTTCGACAACGTTTAAGCGCTCGTAACTCTATTTAATTAAAAATAATGTGCAAAAATAACGGTTCGTTGAATTCAATTCGGTATGAATACAAATTTTAAACATATTTCGTAAATATGAGTTTTAGCTTAAATTCTGTAATAGATTAACGCAGTACTTTGGGTCACATTAAGAGATATACTATGTTTTTATGTTTACTTACGTCATAAATATATAGACAGATAGATATAACTCGGTCAATGAGTTTTTGTTATTATGAAATACAATTGTGCTTACAATTGATCTCGTGAAGGTAAAAGAAACCTGCACGGATGATATTTCATAACTTGTATATTCACAACCCGTATGGAAACAACGAGGTGAAATCGTTGAACACTTACAAGCATTTAATCTCAGTCAATACACATTAGTAGAGCTTCCGACCGACATAGAATGTTTCATCCAACCACATCAAGTGTAAATATTAGTGGAATGAGAGAAACTGTTACGTTTTATGGAATCCAGGCTCAGTGAGCGTTTACACACTACATGCAAAGTAGAATAATCCCCGAGTATCCGATATAAGTGAGGATCCGAAACGTCCATTCCACGACTTCTGCACAAAAGCGGTTATTTACATAAAAACGTCCGTGACGCGCAAATATAGCTCAGGCCCTCGGAGGAGACCGCCCTTTCCCTGTTCTCTGCCTATATCGACTTGGAGTGCGGCGGGGGCGCGTTTACACGATATCGGAAACACTGGCATAATAAAAACTGGTTCAATTATTAAAATGCTTTACGAATTAATATAATAATTTTCTCTTAAAAATATTTTAATCTTATAGCATCAATTATATTATATAAAGCGTAAAAGGAACCCTATCTGTGGACTAGTGAACCGTGGCAGTTAGACACTTGAAAATTTTCACAGATGATATATTTCTGTTGCTGCTATAACGACAAATACTAAAAAACAGAATAAAATAAATATTTAAGGGGGCTCTGATACACCAGACATGATTTTTTTGCCGTTTTTATAGATGGGACAGAACCCTTTGTGCGATTGTCTTACTCGCACTTAGCCGTTTTTTATTTATTATTTGCACAATGAATAATTTTTTTAAATAAAAATTTAAAATATCACGTGAACGGGATATTTTATCCGTTTATCCTTTACGTTAGAAACTTTACACTTAAATTTCTACTCCCTGAAGTTTGTCTCTTATAACACCCAAAGAAGTAAAATTAACTGTCTAATTTACATACGAATAAAAATTAAAAATAGTTACTGACCGCCTTTAATGTTGGCAGAATGCTAGCAGAATATCCCGTTGAATCGCAATTCCGATCGTCTGGGCAAAAAATTTACCCCTCTGTCACCACTAGATTCAGGGCGAGGTGATATATTTAAATTAACAAAAGTTTTTGCACTATTATTCAAGGTGTTGAGTTATTTGAATGTAAGGAGTATTATTAGTTCACTTAATGCCATATCGTAGATTTGTGTTGAAGTCATCTCCGCACCGGTTTCATGTAAACGAGATCCTCCTTCGGATGACTCGCGATTTTTTGCCAAAGAAATGTCCTAATTGTCTCGCTCTGAGCATTGATTCAAATGGCCATGACGGAGACAGATTTAAGAGTTGTATTTAGACGTAAAAAGCGTTTGAAAAACTTCTATTTATACCCTTTTTTGTGACGAATTATCTTTTATTTCCGCTGCAAATCCACGTTTCGATTAGTACTTGGAATTTGGAATGAGTAAGTAGTTCATTTCCATGTGATAGAGGGCGCTAAGCGATAATGAATAAATGCTTAATTCAAATTCAATTAAGAAGCATTACACTTTATTAAACTTAATAGTCAATGCACTACATGTAAAGACAACATACAAGTTATTAAAGTGTTGCTTAAGGCTTCAACTAGTGTGTGTACTTGTCTTTTTGTACAGACTGTAATAAATTAGAAAGCCATTAACTGTCAATGTCACATGAAATATATTTCTGTTCTTCTTTTTATTTTATAACAGGATCGTCAGTGTGGACATGTATCTGGAAATGTGACCTAATTTATTTATTGGGTCGGTATTGTACAGGGTTTATTTATATGATAAAAAACTATTTAATGTTGGTGAAAATATATTGTTGGCCTCGTTAACATCTCATCTGGTCTCTCAGCCGTCCACTGCTGGACATAGGCCTCGAGTGGTCGCCACTCGAGAACTCGTCGGCCCTATCGGCCTTCGGTTCTTCGAGCATTGTACTCCGCCCACTGCCACTTAAGTGTGGCAATTCTTCGGGCTGTGTCGGTGGCCTTAGTGCTTCTGCGGATCTCATGTCTGATTCGATTTTGCAAAAAAAATCCGAGTATAGTGCTCTCCATTGAATTTTGGGTGACCTTGAGCCTTCTTATGAGGCGGTAAGATACCGCCTCATAAGAAGGCTCTTAAAAATATTTATTTACATCTGTACCTTGATAGAATTTCGCTTGAATCTTCTTAAATATTTTCAGCTATTACCGAGGAAACGATACTTATATAACTCGAACGAAAACATTATAATTATAGGCGTTGATTGTAGCGATACAAATTCCTCTGTTTTTTAAGCCCGCTAAAAAAGTTTATAAACTTTGTTGTACTATGAGATTGTTTATTTAAGTTATTAATTTTCAAAACCGAATCAGTCGAACGCGAATGTGTGATCTAAAATAGACAAAGTTGAATAACAACAGAGCAAAGTTGATATTTAATGAGTAATAGTGATATTAAACCATCATATTTATTCACAAGGTGCGACTGTTGTCAACATGTATCCACCAACATGCGTTGGAGTAGCGTGGTGGAATAAACTACAAACGTTCCCCTCATAGAGGAGAACTTAGCCAAGCTGTGGGAGATTTACAGGCTGTTACTTGACCTTTAGCCAAAATCTACCATCGAAATCATAAACTTGTATCAGCGATGACACAATTGCCTCGCCCTTTAAGCTGGAACTCACTATAATTAGTAGCTTCAATTATTACCCGGTGCTTTTTAGGTCTTTCGATTATCTTTAAGATACAGATCAAGAAGCATAAGTTTTTACAAAAAACATTTAAAGCGAATCCAATAGAATAGCGTGAAGATAGAGCGTCTGATTGTTGTTATGTAAATGTGGTACTCGTGTTGGAGCGCCGACTATCGAGGTAGAACTTGTAGATATTATCGCAACTATCATAGACTAAATACTAAACTGTTCACATTAAGCATTTGAATGTGTCCGTTATTGGGCGGCATATGTGTATTGTTATATTACACGATTCACTGTTTCACGATCGAAAAATAGTTTCGCCTCATTTCGGCAACTATTTTAATTATAATAGGTACTTTTGTTAGTTCACGGTATCAAGATAGTTTACATAGCGTTGTTGAATAGTTTAAGGGGAATCTTGAATTTTGTACTTCTTCAAAAATTTATTTAATGTGATAGAAACGTAAAAAAATATCAAAATCAAGTGTGAAACCAGAAAATACTGAATTGGTGATAAATTTGATTATCTTATTGTTATGAGTACTAATTGTCGTTTAATTTTTTTTCGTTTCATTTTAGATTTAGCAATACGTAGTATTGTAGTAAAAAGTAGTATTATTTTTTGGAATCAAACCGAATTCTTAGTCGTGTACTTTTGAGTTTTCCAAATTTATTTTATGCTCTGCGTTCAACGTCACTGTTGGTGTTGTGCTTTGGTCAAATCGTCTTAATAAATAGGACCGACTTCTGGTGTTAAGCTGATCGGAAAATAGGAGATAAATAAGGAGTGGAGTGAGTGTACTGAAAAACTAAAACTCTACTTGGTAAGGTTAATGTCCATGTGGCCACTAGACGAATTAAACTTTTATGGAACAATTATACACATACTGTTATTGTTATAAATCTCTTTATTTTACTCCAATGATTAATCAAACGGATAATTAGGGTGTATTAGAAAAGGCCTTTGTATAAAAGGCGACTTAATACATAAGATATTCCTATATGAGCAAAACCTTTGCGATACAGAGTGTAGAATCAATGATTATTGCAGATAAGGAGTACAGACTCATAGAACACATGGAATTATATAAAAATAGGAATTGTCGCTCACTAAGTGATATTACTATAAATCTTTACATATAATAAAGTCGTAGCTGATCGAAATCTGTGCATGGAAGATATTTGAGAAAAAATATTACTGGGGTTATCAATTAACGCAATAGATTACATAAATATGATTTGTAGAATTTTTGTCTGTTTATATGTTCGTTTACCGTTGATCTTGGAATCGGCTTAACCGATTTGAATGCAGTTTTCACTGATGAACTGCAGTAACATTATCAAAATCGTCAATTTAAAAAAAATACATCTAAATATTTATTGAAAAATTATCGTCAAGTTGATTTGCTTGAAACTTTATTTATTATGTAACCGTATGATTAAAATTTAATTCGAACACAATTAATATAAAAAAATGTAGATTTCTGAGATTTAGAAATTAGAAATAAATTCTAACGTAAGTTGAGCTCCCTTTAATGTGGTCGGACGTATTAAATAGGGTCCAGCTTAGGCTGGTTTTACTGGTTTGGGTTTACAAATATATCGTAACTTTTTAATAAATCACACACACACACACACACACACCCACACACACGCGCGCTTAATATATAATCTGCTGTAAGATATTGATATGGAAGAGCGGTGTCTTCTGGCACAGGTGCCCTGCTGCACTTAAAAGAAGGCTCCAACCTTTACTGTGTATACCGTAATAAGCTGAATAATTTTTTTTTTATTTTTTTTTAATATTACAAGATTAAATTATAAATTTAAAACGTTTGGTTGTTTTTGGTTTGATTTCTATCGACGACAAAGCACCCAAAAAAGTCATCTATTGAAAATAAATCACAATCTATTCAAACATTTGGGATCTACAATGCCACGACAGACACAAAGATACACAGATGTGTACCAGCCATATACAATACCAATACCCCTATACTTCCGAGGTTTAAAATCACGCGAACGGAGTTGCGGGCACCAGCTAGTATAATACTATAATCGACCATTTACAAAAACACATCAAATAAATATTAATGAACACTTAATAATTGAATTTTAGTTATATAAAAAAAAATATTATGAAATTCAACAATTGAATTTCAATTCAGTTCAATTTTTACCGCTGTAACATCTAAAACTGAGTACCCGTTTCTTTTACATCTTCTGACCAGTGACGTTACTTCCTCGATCACGTCACTCAGTTTTCGTTCAAAAATAATACATATATGTATACGTAATTGTGTAACTATATCTATTTCTAAGAATATAATAATTAACAAATAAATATAAGTATACCCATTTGCTAATTCTGTTATTTATAGATACACGTTCACGTCGAAATAGACGTGATAATGTCGTTAATACTTTATTATGGTATAGATTGGCGCAAGACTAATATTAACCTTTCTTTACATCGCCAATGCGCCACCAACCTTGGGAACTAAGAGGTTATGTTCCTCATGCCTGTAGTTACACTGGCTCACTCACCCTTCAAACGGGAACAGAACAATACTGAGTTGCTATTTGGCGGTTGATTATCTGATGAGTGTATAGTATCTATCCAGCCGTGCTTGTACAAAGCCAATCAACAAGTAATGTTAGCACTTATATATTGGAACCCGTAGACATCATAAAATTTTTTGTATTTTTAGCCGCTAAGCCATGTCGTGTTTAATGTTTGGGAAATTAATTAGTTTAACACGTAAGTTCTACATTTTCACTGCTCTATGTCGCTCGTCAGCCGTGGCCTTACAGTCGTTAAGGAATAACAATTACCACGCTATTAAGCGATAGACACACCCACCTAGTAAACTTAACCTTTATAATTAAATCGTACTCTATTGTACAGAATACCAATTTATCATTGTGTGTTTTTACTAAGTTCGATGGTGGCACTAACAGTAAGTGTAAAATATCAGTACAGTTCGACCGATTTTTATACAGTTGCAAAATTTGTGTGGCATATTAATAAGTTAAGAAGTTTCTTCTGATAATGGAAGCTTCTTCGAGCTGCTCAAACACTGGAGTTGTATTGCAGATAGATGTCGTTTGTTAACTTTTTGTAGTAAATTATTAAGTTGTTTTAAAAGAATAATATAATAAAATAATTTCAATATTTTATTACCGTTTAAATCTCGCTTCGCAAATATATAATTCTTTTCATCTTGTTTTTCGAAAATCACTTTTAACTATTTACAGCTTGAGGTTCAGCCATGTGTGTGTAGATATGTATGTGTGTATCTGGTTTTAATTTGTGTCGTACATTTTTTCAAGAACGAATCAGTCAATTGAGATTTATTCAGAGCCTCCATTAGACCTAATAAGACTTTGGAGTCAATCCGTTGAGAATACATTCGACAAACAAAAATTGAAAATATTTTATTGAAAGAACTTCAAAAATTTCGATATAAAATCCAACGACGTGCTTAAAAGACATCGCGTATAAAAACAAACATTTGTTGTACTTTTATTTTAAATAACTTCAAAAAAATTCGGTCTGAAGGTAGATTATTTCGATAGTGTAATTTCCAATGTGTGCTCTGAAAAAGATAAAAGTGTAGGCATACTCGTATTTTCGAGGGGTTTGAGCTCGAAAATAGCGGGAAGTTGTAAAGCCTGCAGGGTCAAACCATTGTTATAATTAATTTTATATACATATATTGTGATGTATTCTGTTCATCAATGTTAATGTAATTGGTTAGTATGAACATTGTACTTGACACCATTGTACTACCGGGATAGTGGAAAGCCATTAGCTACTTTGAAGTCAGTCATCGTTTACCTGCAATAAGCTCCGAATAAAGTGAAGTAGTGTATCTTCTATTATATTTATTTTACATTTATGACGTTTTTGTTTTAATTTGACACGTTTCCATTACCTATTAGAGTTGTGATGATCGGCAGTGCCATTCAGTAACAACTAATTTCGTTCCTCACTCGTGAAATGTTGAAAGTCGATATATAATGTTACGCTATTTTGAATTGTTCTTCATATGACATAATGGTCAATATCGCTTCAACTTCTGAAATTTCAAGGTCATTTTCGGAAATGAGCTTCAAATTTATTCTATATGAAATAAAAATCAAATCTTAGATCTTTTGTTGACGGCGCTGTGAGAGCGCACTACATGGTTTAAACTTATAGTCTAATGTCTACAGTTAGAGGTGATCACTTACCTTGCGTTAGGTAATTATTTTCAGGTAATGTAAAGTAACGGCCTCTAAATATCCTGACTGGGCAAAGGCCTCCGATTCCTTTAGTGAGTTGTGTCCTTTAGGTTGAAGTATACATTTCATTAAATCAGACATATGTGAGTTTATCTACGATGTTTTCCATCACCACTTCTTCAGTTGGGTTTGCCTGGGTTTGAACCTGGAATTATCGATTAAGAAGCACGCGCTAATCTAGCCTAACCACATATCAGCTCATGTTTTAGTACAACCGATTAACAATTAACAAAGCGAATTTAAAGTATAATAGTAGTATCTTAACGGGAATCGTAAGTCAATTAAAAAGCTACAAGTTCTCGTAGTAGTCGAGTGCGCCTAGCATGTGTCAGCTACGAGTAGGTCACGGAGGCGTGGCGAGTTGTGTAATGGTCTTTTATCGCTGGATCGTGAGCGGTTAGTGTAGATACAGTCGGTAGCTCCGTCTTAATTGCAGGGCGATCGCGTTAGATCTCTGTTTAGATACTGAGGAATCGGGTTTGGTTCAAACTAAACTTTTTGGTTACAAGAATAACAATAGGAGATCATTCTTAACCCAATTTAACAGATTACATAAATATATCTATTTTTATGGACTAGATGCAGTTCATCTGGGTGATTGAGTTAAAATAAACTTTATCCAAGTTTGCTTTTGCTTCCACTTTTACACGAGCATTTACTTATATAGGGAACTCCAACAAAATATACATTTAACATAAATAAGACTTAAATATAAAAAACCCTGGACTCGTATACTACTCGTTTTTTTTCTTGTATTGTTAGGTGGATGGCAAAATATGCCATCTTGTGATACTGCAAGAAATTTTAATTATACCTGACATCGCCAATGCACCACCAACCATAGGAACTAATATGTTACAGACTCTTCGAACCGGTCTACAACAATACTAAGTATGCTGCTTGACGGTAGACTATATGATGAGTGGGTGGTACTCTCCCAAGTGGCCTTGTACAAAGATCTACCAAAAAGATGAGTATGAGACATGTGACAGGCCTTAGTTATGATAAGTAATATAAATAGTACTCAATCGTGATACACCGAATCGTCGTCGCAGGTCACTTGTCATATAGGTAAAATATAATGAAAATATATATTTGAATTCCATAAATATTGTATCGTTGTTAGTTATATTCGGATTCAGGAATGTGAAATAAAATGTAAGCAATTTTGCGAGGTGTATGAGTATGTAAGTTCAACAGAAATATAATAAATGTATTATTAATAATATGTATAAATATTCGACAATATTCGACATATAATTCTAAAAATATCTCGGACGATTGTGAAAATATTTTTCAAATTTCAATTATTTTCGGTCCTCTCGAATCGTCTTCGGATTTTTGCAATGTTCCACTCAGTCTTATTATCCACATACCGAGCAGAACGGAAAAGTAGACTAGCTTCCGCCAGACAGACTCGAACAGACCTGAGAGCCACGACCCATAGGACAGAAGCTCAGGATGGCCATCATTCGGATCACGATAAGGCAGAAATCAAAACTTACCCTTACACGCTGATGCTCTATCGACCAGTACTTACTCCGAGCATATACACAATCAGAAAATTTAATCCTGGCAAAGCTGCTGCTGGCTTGGCGTACTGGCTTATGCTCGACACTTTGGATAATTAATTTGTGTACCGAATTCATCAATATACTTAATTAAAAATGTATGGCCGTTATATTTATAATTTATTAACTAAGATCGATATTAATTGTTAATGTCATAAAGCTGCTCCAGATAATTGATGGATATTGGCACTTTATTAGTAGATTAATTAAATTAAACGATTCAGTTAGAAGCTTGTTAAAGCACGTATTATTTGATATTGTCTGACCCGTTGTCTATAAATATAACTGGTATTATGTGCAATGTCTATTGTTTAGTTTGACGAAGTCCTTCGGACCGACATCCTTCCATCTCGTGCTCGGCGACGAAGGAAAACATCGTGAGGAAACCTGCATGTGTCTAATTTCAACGAAATTCTGCCACATGTGTATTCCGCCAACCCGCATTGGAGCAGCGTGGTGGAATATGCTCCAGTACCTTCTCATCAAAGGGAGAGGAGGCCTTAGCCCAGCTGTGGGAAATTTACAGGCTGCTAATGTCCTTTACTTGCTTTTTGAGGCACAAAAACACTGTCGTAAGCTTGGAACTGCTATTGACTGACTGAACTGACTTCAGGACCTTAGGATCTACATCCTTATAGGCTAGTTATTAGACCAACTTGGACATCAAGTAGAGATGTGGAAACATTAAATGCGACCCTAAGTTATCTTTAACCGTTTATAAAGTCTTATTTTCAAATCGGTCAGAGTAAAACCGCTTATACATTACACCGACGCGGTATTGTATCCCAAAGGTGCCGGCAGACTTAATCACCGCCATAATAGATTGCGTAACGAGTTCACGACCGCTTCTTCGAGCTACACCTCACTTACAAGTATTCTTGTTAAGCACACACTTAGCGAATTGGTACTTAGAGAAGCATACTATTACGCAATTAAAGTCCAAAAAATAATTTTCATTTTCCGACGTAAGAGTCGAAATATTTGAAAATATGTATGTCTATATCTACTTATAATACTCACTGTTGCGTCACAATATATTTACAACCATATGACGTATATTCACAGTAACATTGATCGCTTTCATAGAATCGGTGATATAATCATTGTATGAACACGAGACGTAAGGATAAGCTTATAACGCCAAGTTTCCAACTCCGCAAACTCAATAAATCCTTCTTGGGGTAAGGTATCCGTTTCTATGTTAAAATACTGCAGATATTTTTACCTTTGCATATTCATAAATTCGAATCATATGTAAATAATACATTAATAAATACATACTACTATAATATACTTGTTGACTTCTAGGCAGGATATATTGTATATATGAATAAATATATTTAACTGACATAACTTAGTATTTTAAATGTTGGAAAAGAGTTACAACTGAGTTTCTTCCCGGTTCTTCTCGATATAATCTATATTCCGCACAGGTGTTAGATTCACTTAATATAGTTTTGTAAATTGACGATTCAAAAGCACCTGTTAAAGCCTACGTGAATAAAGTTTATTTTGATTTCGAAATGAAAAGAATAGGGAATTTAGAATACCTTTTTATACGCAATGAAACGTTAACATGTTAACATTGTATTTAATATCATTGCACGGTATAAAACAAAGTCACATACCGCTGTCTGTCCCTGTGTATGCTTAGATCTTTAAAATTAAACAACGCATTTTGATGCGATTTTTTTATTGATAGATTGTTTCAAGATGAAGGTTTATATATATAATACATGCACAGTATAGTAGAGAAACACACATAATTTTAGAGGTTTCTAAAGTGATGTAAATAAATACAATTTTTGAGCTTACATTGCAAACGCTGGCTGAACTCTACGAGATAGATCAAAATAATGTACTGCAGTATTGTACATGTAACTTAAATTAATAATTTTGAAGATGTTACAGATTTAAAACGCATACTGGTTTGTATTGTCTAATGAATGAAAAACTGTAACACGTCGTAAGAAATTCTGAAGTATATTTAGCATCAGCACTGCACCCGTGCTAAGCCGGGGCGGGTCGCTAGTTTAATATTAAATCAAAATATAATCATTCCCTACAACCCCAATGCGCCGCTGTCGGCCTTGTGCCTCTTGTGACACTGGCTCACTCAAACTTAAAAATATAGCTTTTCTTCGTTCGCGTTAAATGACACTTCAAAAATATAAGCGCGTGCTATTCATATGGTGACAGGTGCTTACATTATTGCATCAGAACACGACGCATTTAACTTTAATAAATGAAATTATGTTCACGTGAGAAACGTTACATTCAACGTTTTAAGATTTTCAAAATAAAATCTAATTTCTACGCTCTCGTACAAAGGATGTAAACACATATCAATATTATGTGGGTACATAAAACAGAGAGTCAGGAACAATAGATTATCAGAACGAACTAATTAACGAACTTAATAAGCCAAGTAATTGATTTAACGCTAAGAGTAAGTCGCGTGGAACATTCTCAATCGTAGTAAAATGTTTTCAGCCATCTTTTGTGTTGCAAATTTAATAATATATATTGTAAGTGTATTTGTATTAACTAAGTCCAAATAATACACTTTATTCGAGTAGGCTTTTACAAATACTTTAGTGTGGTCATTCTTCAAGTCTAATGGAAAACTATCACCGGTTCGTAATGTGTATTCTATTTAGAAGAAAAGAAAAAAACTACCTAAAAACTACCTAACGCCTGACATCCCTCCCCTCTTCCAGGTGGAAAGTAACTCAAAGAGATTATTTGAGTGTGTGAGCAAACATAGCACTGCCTCATGCTCTAACTGGGCTAGCAATTCGATGAAAGAGAGATCAGGCGTAGAAACAAGTAATGTAATGCTTTCCAAGGCACGATAAACAAAAGTCTAATAACTTTTTATTTACTTGTCCCGGGATTTCAACCCGGGACCCCAGGAGCCACAGTTGATTACGTTACTTTTTATTTTATTGAGGAATAATAAATAAAAACATATAGTTTGTTTTTATACTTTGATGCTTTAATTCAGAACTCATATTTCACAGTACACGAAATTATATTATTTTTTTATATCGCGAAATTTGACACAATAATTTAACTAATTATTTATTCCAAATAAAGGCAAAACGAAAAAATATAGCAATACAACGTTTTGCTTAAATTCCACGAAATTGTCCGTTTAGTAAAATAAAATTTTAAACTGTGAATAATTTCAGTCATATCAATTTTTTATCTGTGTATTTGATACTTATCTTTAAAACATTTGTTGTTTTGTTTTTCGTTAAATTTATTTTTAATCTGTCTGCTGTTGTCCGTTTTGATTTTATTTTTAATCTGTGAAGACTTAATTGCTTTACGTTTTGTTGGTACATCGTTTATGTTTAAATAATAACTGCAAGTCTTCTTTTTAATATTGTTTCCAGGAAGGCACGCACATCTTTGGTTTAGATCGAGATTTTAGCAAATTGAATTCTGATAAAGAAATCACTAATTACGTAAGTTTCTTACAATTCTTATAATAAAACTAGCTACGATTTTATGCAGTCAATAATATTTATGCCGTTAACACATAAGCATTTGTTGATTTTTTTATAAGCTTGATTGCATATCGCGTAATATTAGATTACATCAAAATAACTTAAAAATGTGGTCGCCATGGAACGCCCGGCAGACGTGAAACATCGAGGTAGATGTTTATTAAAAGTTTGTTTGTAGTAAAACATAACTAATAAATCCCCGTAAAGAAAAATAAATAAAATCATAGAGTTAGTAAAAAAACATCTTATATTATATCAACGAAATCTATACTAATATTATAAATGCGAAATTAACTCTGTCTGTTACCTACAGACTCTTTTTTTTTAATCGATTTTTTTGGGGCTTTTTGACGACAAGGCTAAATGTCAGTCCCATCGTCCATTTAAGACGATTTCCACTACCAGCAACAATAATAATAACCTTATAATCACAACTTATTTTAATTTAAACTGGTAAATCATGTTTGCCGTATCTGAGTCGGGTACTCCTTATTCTTAAACCACTGAATTTATTTGTATGAAATTTAGTGTGGAGATAGCTTGAGTCCCGGGAAGGACATAAGCTACCTTTTGGTCACTCTTCGAGGCGGTACGATGGGGTGTTACGGTTTGTGTGCTATAAATAACGTTTTATAAATTTGACGCGAGTAAAGCCGCAGGTTCTGCTAGTATACACATACAACGATAATTAAGTATTAATCTCTCATAAACATCAACAGTTATAAGCAAATCAAATATTAAAAACGATATTTCGCGTGATGTCCTGCCATCAATATCTCGAGCTGTCGGACTAACATTTCATCCCGTCCACACTCTGAACCGCTCGGCCATTAGTATTAATCTTATCAGCTTACATCTGGATAAATCTAAGTCTAGATCCAACGTATTATTTTCACGGAATGTATTTTTTTGTTACATATATTTCTATAGAATAGGTCGTAATATATTATAAAGTGTTCCCGTCCTGGGTGTAAAAATTAGACCCCAGAATGTGCAACCCTAAAAGCGAAACACTAGACCTACGAGGAACGTACTAATGAATGGCTTATACTTTTAGTGCCAGTTTCTTGGTACTATTAGGTATCCCACTTGTATTTTTGTCTTACTAAAATATTTAAAACCAAAATATATACATATTTCACTCAAAAACATAGTACCTATCTAGTATATTATTTATCTTACATATATATGTACTAATGTACGTGTATGTATACATTATGTAATAATATCAAACATTGGTCAGAATTTGCACCAGCGTCCCTCGGGAACGGCGTTCTGGGTACTTTGCCAATTAAATTATGTATCCAATTGCCTTAGATTGTAGGACGGTCTGAATTTACAATTTATACAATATATACTAATATTATAAACGCGATAGTGACTCTTACTTTTTGTCTGTTACATTTTTACGGATAAACCGCGGAATTAATATAGTTTTATAAAAAAAGAACATAGACTACTTATTTTAATCACCCTTCGAGGGCCAAATACATTCAATTTTAAAAAAAGTTACAAAATATAATGATTATAGGGAACTTTTTTAAATCTGTGTTTAAATAAACACCGCTGAACAAGATTTGTAAGAAAGGCCGAAAGTCGTTTGTCCTAAATAAATACTATTGAGTCGTAATGTTATAAGATAAATTAAATATAAATACAAGTACCTTTATATTCAATTGAATTCTTTCGAAGTGTGCTGTTATCGTTAGATAACAATGTGGCTTAGACGTCACAGTCTTGTTATAAAAAGTACAGAAATATTATAAATATGTTCGTATTACTCATGATCTACGGAATCGTTGAATATGACTTCGTACTGAATCTAAATCTTACTAATGTTATGAACTAGCCTTTGTCCGCGAAAGTTGAAAATATTTGTAAATTCAAATTTAATTATAATATTATTAGGCAAAATTAAATAATAATATTTTAGCATTAGCAGCCCGTAATGTCCCACTGCTGGGATAAAGGCCTCCTCTCCCTTTGAGGAGAAGGTTTGGAGCATATTCCACCATGCTGCTCCAATGCGGGTTGGCGGAATACACATGTGGCAGAATTTCATTGAAATTAGACACATGCAGGTTTCCTCACGATGTTTTCCTTCACCGCCGAGCACGAGATGAATTATAAACACAAATTAACCACATGAAATTTCAGTGGTGCCTGCCTGGGTTTGAACCCGAAATCATCAAACTCAAAACTCAAACTCAAATTCCTTTATTCAATATAGAAGTATTACACTTTCTTATTGATTGTCAAGTTAAACACTACCATCAGTTAAGATGCACGCGTTCTAACCACTGGGCCATCTCGGCTCCAAAAATAATAATATTAGGCACCAAATTATTTGGTTTACGTTTACTTGCAAAGTTTCAAACATATATAAAAGTTTGGTAGAGGCCGTCGTTGAAAATTCTTAGTATAATGAGGACAATTACAAATAAATAACAAAAGTAGTAAAATTATTTCAATATTTTAAAAAGACGCTTTTTCGTTATATAAAACAAAATAGATCTTGTTAAGCCCGATGATGTAATTAAACGGATAAGCAAAGGCGAATGTGTGGAGTTACAAATAATTATGAACTTTATTGATAAAGCTGGAGGGTTTGTTTGTGAAACAACAGTTCGCTGCAAACAGGTACTGTTAACGCAAGTGAAACCACGCGGAGCAGCTAGTTCCTAATAAAGCTAAATGCATCTGTTAAAACAGCCTCATTCATTCTTGATCATAAACTTGTGTACATAACATACATAATATATAATTTATATGTATTTAACTAACATGACTGTATTTTTAGATGTCGAAAAAGAGTAACTACTGAATTTCTTGCCGGTTCTTCTCGGTACAATCTACATTCCGAACCGGTGGTAGCTTTACTTTAAATAGTTTGTTAAATGACGATTCAAAAGTGCTTCTAAAAGCCTACTTGAATAAAGTATATTTTGATTTTGTAAGTATTTACAATTTTGTAAGGACGGCATCGTTAAGTATATTTTTATTTTTCTCATAGAAAAAACTATACTAAAATGTAACGGCGTCTAACACTGCGTGGTACAAATTTAGCATAGGGGTCATCTGATATACCGAGACAATTTGAACCTCTGTGAATAATCGTTGCTCGAACCTTGTTTCATAAGCGTCCTTCTCCCATAGATACTACAAAATCATGTAACCATTAGATTCCGCAAACTTCCATTATTCCCAGACAATGTATAGATCTATTCAATCACGAAGAGCCCCTCCGCTAAATTACCGGCGTGCATTGACAGTTGATTTAATCCAGAACTTCAATCCACAATCTTTATTCAGTGCGTGTTCTTTCCACTGGGCTACCTCAGATCGAATTATACGTTATTGATAGCAATGTAAGTATTGATATTCTTTGATTTCAGATGTATGCTATCACTGAGTATCAAAAACGGAAAAATTTAATACGAAAGATTTCAATTTCCTTTCATCTTATGAGTTCAACAATATCGTATATTATTTACGTTCTCGTAAAAACACGTGTCTGTATCTTTTTTTCCTCTAATTTGGTTTATCTTTGTTTCCTTCAGTTGATACGGAAATGTTCTTGACTTTTCAGTGTATATTCGTATTCGTTACAAATATAAATAAATAATCGACATGGTCCAAAGCATAGAATACGCGAAACGAAGATTGCAGGTTCGTACCATGCGTAACGTAAATTTATTCTTAATTCGCCTTAAGATCTTGTATTTGTTAAAGAATCTTAATTGCCTTATCAATCGGTATACTGGCTCAGTCAGATTGTAAGGTCAGGTCAAAATTGACAAAGGTTACAGTCCTTCTGTCAGGTATGCGAATCCTTAGCAACATGCAGTACCAACTTTCCGAGGAACTGGACTAAAATATTACCAAGTTGCTATTGATACGCTGTTGGTCGCGAGCCTGATCACTCTCCGATTGGATAGCTGTCCCATTGATTATTAGAAGCAAAAGGAGACACGAGAGAGTGTTTTTATATTTGGGCTTACACTAATTGTGCTGTAATATTTGACGCAGAGGTCTGGTCGCCTCAGTCAAAATTCGAGGAGAGAATTATTATTATGAAAATTAATTCTACAATTTCAATAACAAAGCTCGATTTTATAGACCTGAGATAACATTTTTCCATTTTTCGTTCAAGGCATACAACTCTCTATCACAATATTCTTTTCTCATATATTATTGGTACTTCGTTATAACATTTCGTAATAAAACAAAACGTTCGATCTATTTGTATTCTACACAAATCAAATCAAATCGAAAAGATACTTTATTGAAATAGGCCCAATGCCAGTTACAAGTACTTATTCGAAATGATTCTACTGAGATAAACCAAGAAACTTATTCACGTGAACACGTAAAAATCTGTATTTACTATTTCAATTAAATTCCGTTATATAATAAAAGTACATTCTGTATAAAAGTGGATATTTAACTCCAAGTTTCTTATTATCTCCTAGTTTTTTAATCATTTTGGCACTTGGTAGGGCTTTATGCCCGTTTGGGCAGGTACCAGGCACTCATCAGAAATTCTACCAACAATCAGCACTACTAAGTATTTTTCTGTTCCGTGTTGCCTAACTACACACACAAAGGATATAACATATTAGTTTCCAATATGGTCGGCACATTGGCGTTGTAAGGAATGGTTAATATTTCTTGCGGCGCAATTTGTATAAGTGGTGACCACTTACCATCAGGTGGCCCATTTGCTCGTTCACAAACCTATATCATAATAAAAAAATCTCCATATAGTTTTTACTGAGTAAGACATGGAGTATAAATTTATTTAGTATATAATAAAAGCGTACTCAGAAAAGGAAGGATGGGATGACTTCGCGGAGACAAACTCGAAACTTTGTGTTTCGAGTTTGCACATCTATGACAATATTTGTCACTGTTTCTATTTTATTATATAACAAGAAAGCAATGTTTACTTTATGTTTAATGTTTATTATGAAAAAAAATCAATTAAATCATATTTTGTCGTTTTTTAATGTTCATAGACTAAAATTAATCAATAATAAGTAACATCACCCAAAATATTATAAATGTCGTGGTCGTTTCTAGAAAATTAAACATGTGTACATAATGAGAAAAAAATAGCGGAAAGTAATAGTAATACTAATACTTGGTGGTAGGCTTTGTCCAGATTCGTCGTGGGCGGCGGTTACTATTTACCATCAAGTGGGCCATTTGCCCGATCGCCTACCTATTTTCTCAGATTATATAAAAAGGCAAATGGAATGCGCGGAACATTACGGTTAAGCAAAATAAGCGAATACAAGAATAGTGACATATGTGCCTCAGATATCGCTCAGGCATTTGAATTTTATTTCAAGTATCATTACATTTTCATCGACTTACGCTTGTTGCACGGATCGACGATATTCGATATCTGTCTGTCTTTCCGATGGTCATAAACATATAGGTTATTTAACGACGAATATTGAGGTATCCTGAGTTCTTATATGTCTAGAAGAGCTCAGATGAGCTAATAAAAAAATATATTTGACAAGTTGAAGAGGGACATTCTCGTACCTCGGGCAGAACGTCAATGCTTAGGTCGCTTACCTTATAGAACTCAAGGTATGCAGCTATATATTGGACTATTAGAGCGAGGGTATACAGAGACGGGCACCCGGCACGGCAATATCTTCTATCCTATAAAAGGATAAATACAAGAATATTGACCGATTGACAAACAACTTTGCAATCTTATATAACAAGATTAACAGATCTTACACGATCATTAAAAAGAAGAACCACCAACAGCGATCTCTTCGAGTTTCAATGTAACGAGATTAGAGTCGGTTTTGTAACTTTTCTAGTGGTTTTAGATATGGATCGGTGTTTGCAGGTCAGCCCATATCAAAATTTTAGGGTTGACATTGTACAATACACGAACTCCCTACGTGTTGCTACGTGTTATTGGCTGTAGGCCTTACTACATTTTCTAATGTTCATATTTATTTTATATTAACGACTTCACCCTGATGTTTTGACAGATATTACTGATGAGCTATTGGTCTTTCTGAATTGACAGTGTTAATAAGAAGTAACGTTTCAAAACTTTACTACTGCAGGTCGCTGAAATTCTTAACAGACTGAAGACATTCAAGGTGGCTGTCCACCCTCGGATTCGGCTGTTCTACCAGCTCCTAAAGCGAGGAATGTCTGACTACGCACACCGGACCTCGGACTCCTTGTACAATCCTAGTGTTTATAAAAAAGCTAGCGACAATGTTTTATAGAAAATTATTCAAAGTAAATGTTATTATTAAACAAAGTGTTTGTAAACTGCAGGTTTTTTTGGTTCTCATTTAGTAATTACAAGAACATCAATCTTACGCTTCTCTCAAAATGAGACTTTTTTATCGAAACTTTGTAGTGTTTGAACCGTAATTTTGCTAGATTATTATTATAAGGCAAAAGGGACCTAACATCTTAGTTCCCAAGGTTGGTGGCATTGGCGCTGTAAGGAATAGTTAATATTTCTTACAGCGCCATTGTCTATGGGTAGTGGTGACCACTTACCATCAGGTGGCCCATATGCTCGTCCGCCAACCTATACTATAAAAAAAAGTAATACACTCGAGAAATGTTGCAAACTGTGTACAAAGATACGCTATTTTGACGCGTGTATTTTGAAAACGTTATAATTGTTGTCAATCTCGCAAATCTATCTCTGATACTCTGTCTGACTATATTTTATAGAGCTGTTAAGTAAGATCAAATAAAACTCACCACAGAACACTATCGTGGATTGTTAGCAAGTGTTAAGCAACACTGACCAATATAGTTTAAAGGATAAACGAATCGAAACACCCTATCATCGACAGCAGATTTTTAACATTCTACAAGTGGGATACGAAGCGAGATATAGGTAATAATAAAATTATGAAAACTTTGAACTTATTTAATTTAGTCTTGTAGTATATTTTTTTATATTTAATAATATTGAGGCAGATTTCCACTGGATCTAATATATTCGTATACATAAGTAATCACCATGAGAAGTATCAGCTACTCCTCCAATACGTAATCTACCATGGAGTCTAAGATGCTATTACACTGGCTAACTCCCAAAGCCATCACCAGTTATAAGTCAAGATGAATTTCTTTAGATATCATATCTTTGACAGTTAATAAATGAAAATTTGAAAACTATTAAACATTGAAATGTTTTAAACGAGCTAAACGAATCTTTATCATCAATATTAATATAATCTCTGACGCCGTTCAATGATGTTTAATGAACTCTGTAATGATCTTATAATGGCCGTATAAAAAGTTCTGAGAATTTTCATCTTCGCACCTTTTTAGAACACAGATACGATCTTTATGACCATGAATTTTTATCATTCAAGCTAATTGTACGTTTTGAACGACTGGTATAATGCTAAAATGTTACCAAACATCTTAAAAATTTTTAATAAAATGAAAATAACTGGTCTCTTACATTTTTTAAGACACGAAAGCAGATGAAGTAAGTTAAGAAAAGTAGCTGGTAACGCCCCACTGCTGGGCCAAATTTTGGAGCTAATTTTTTTTTTTTTTTATGGCATTGGTTGGCGGACGAGCATATGGGCCACCTGATGGTAAGTGGTCACCACCGCCCATAGACAAAGGCGCTGTAAGAAATATTAACCATTCCTTACATCACCTATGCGCCACTGTGATTACACTGGCTCACTCACCCTTCTAGCCGGAACACAACAATACAGAGTACTGTTATTTGGCGGTAGAATATCTGATGAGTGGGTGGTACCTACCCAGACGGGCTTGCACAAAGCCCTACCACCAAGTAATTAGACCACGCTGGTTCAGTGATGCGAGGGATCGCTACAATATTAAATGCCACAGCATTTTTTCACACTCTTTGAAAAGTCCTGACCGGAGTTTGAATCCAGAACCTTGGAATATTCAGGCTTTTTAGCTAGTCGACCCTACGAAGCAGCTGCTAATACTAGTGAAATAAAACACTACCATGGGTTTGATATATTTTTTAGTATTTATTATATTATAGTATTAGTATTATAAATAAACAAAACATTTGAAAGATCAATTAAGTCTCCTTATATTAACAAAAACACGAACAGAATTATGTATATGAACTTGTATGAAGATGCGGAAATGGATGATGTATGTATGTCTATGAATTTATTTAAGCTGTAAAACACAAAAAATTCAAAATACAAGTAATTTTGGAAATAAAACATCGGGCAAGGGATTCGATTTTCACAACTCAGGGACCGCAGACATCAGTATTTGTTATTATTTTCAACGTTATACCTTTGCTCGTTCCTGAGAAAAAGGGTCTGGCGGACAGACGGAAAACGAAGTCTTATTAGGGGTTCCAGTTTTCTTAGAGGCTTGGAACCCTACAAGCGCAAAATTATAAAATACTACAGCAACTTCTTATTTCTTACTTTGAAATTTATTAGGTGTAACAAAACTTCAATTACTGAACACTATTGTGTATCTATATTGCGGAACTATTTCGCTTATAGTAAGTCCTAGTTCATATCACGTGATGTCCTTAATTAATAACGTGCTTGAAATATTTCAAAAATAATTTACCACCAATCTTAGTACTATCTTAAAAGAAACAGACAATCTCGAATCAAAATCATTAAAAGATTTTGCCATGAAATAATAATCATTAATCATTTCTAATAATAAACACAAAATCTTAATAAAATTATCCATTAACTTAATAAGAGATCCAGCAAAAGACCTCGAAACTGAAAATGAAGACGTTAAGAACTGAAATAAAGCAATGCATTCTCAATTAACAAAGCGGAAAGATTTACATTTTTAACAATTCCGATTAAACCACAATTTGCAATTGATGGAAGAAGTTTTATAACTGTTTCTTAGCTCGGATTTGAAACTAGATTTACAAGTTCGGGTCCGTTGATGAAGTTTCAGATAAGTCGTCTAGAGACTGTCGTCTTTCCTGTCTCGAAAATATGTTTTATACTTATTTTCTTTAAATGAAAATATATAAACAGATTATTAATTGAGTCACTGGCCTAGATATTGCATCAACAATGTACGTCCAATCTTGGAAACTAAGTCATTATATCCCTCGTGCCATATTTGTACTGGCTCACTCACCTTTTAAATGTCTCGGACATAACAATACCAAATACTGTTATTTGACGGTAAAATATGATTACCGTAAAAGATGTGGCACATAGCCTAGCCTAGCCAGCCTAGGCTGATTTATATAAAGCCCTACCAACCAAGTCACAGTTATATGATATAACAATATTTATCATTTGTTTTCAAAATTATGGGTTGTATTGAAACAATGTTCGATATATAAAATACACAAAATTAATTTTAAGCTTCACGTCTTACGGATTTTTTGTTCTTTCCTGAGGCTGCCATAAAATGTATCGTTTAGTTTTCCATATACAGGAACAAGGAAAAGAGAGATTTGGTGGTATGTTCAAAATTATTTTTTTAGTTAAGACAACGTTTCATTTCAAAACAGGTTTTCAAGTTTTATTTTTGGGAAGTGTGTCTCTGTTAATAAATATATAGATTTGCTTGTTTCGTTTCAAATAACTTTAAATATTTAATTTAATGGAACAGTCCCAATTACCAGAAAATGTTCAACAATAAAGAGTTCAGAGTCATGTTTCACGGTAACGAGGTTTTCATATAAATTATTGGTATTTCGTTGTGTTCGACCTCATTTTGTATAACAATTGCAAAAATACAATACTTCAGTAATGAGCAAGAGTTTTTATAAATAATTTTGCGGTTATGAGGCTATGAGTCGAGTGTTGCTTATTTTAGTTCGAAACATTATTAGGTCCTTATTAATGGGCTTTTTAACGAACTCATTGATTTAAAAGATGCAAGATCGATCTTACCCCCTTGGGCTATTGCCAGCCCTTCTTTTATAAAATACTAGCGACCTTCCCCAGCTACGCACAGGTGTAATGCTGCCACTAAATATACTACAGAATGTCTTACAACATTCACAGTTTTTCAGTCGTTAGACAAATACAAACCGCTATGTACCTGCGTTTTAAATCTTTAATATGTTCGAAAATATTCATTTAAATTACATGCTGTCTTAGGATAAAACAAAGTTATTGTAAGTAATCCTAAGAGAGAGACATTATACCACCGCGGAGGTTTTTGAAAACCTTAATATTGTGCATGTATTATATATATAAACCTTCCTCTCGAATCAATCTATCTATTAAAAAAACCGCATTAAAATCCGTTGTGTAATTTTAAAGATCTAAGCATACATAGGGACATACAGCGGTAAACGACTTTATTTTTTACTATGTATTGATTTAATTGATTTGGAAAATACAATAATATATTTTAATAATCAAAGGGCTTACTGCTGGGCAAATTTGGTTCATTATGGGATGTTGCAATACATTTTGAATAGGCCTCTTGAGTTTCCACTTAAAACTAATGCACGTTTGCATAGCAATAAATGTGCACTTCAGTTACATTACAAAAAATTACGATTTACAAACTACGCCCGAGATTCACAGCTTTAAACAGTTAAGTAAAATAAATTATAATAGAGACATAAAAATAAGATTCGAAATTTAAAAGAATATATACAATCTTTTGATACGAAGATATTGTCCTTATCAGGTTAGACCAAACGTTTATACGATATGCATCACCGTAGTAGTTCACCGATAACATGACGCTCCCGCCAAGCAAGTCTGCAAACATCGACGTTTACAATCCACCGCTTATCCATTATTCTTCACACGATTATAAACTTACATCGGTAACGATACAGATTGAAATCGTATGCAGCTATTAATCTTCGTTTCGGCATACATGTCAATCGCTGTCAATTTGAATAACAGGATTAGAATCCTTGATGCTTTAACTATAAAGGTTACAATGCCGTAAACGCAACAATTGGAGTTGCTTGCACAGATTAGGGCCTGTAACTCAGTTCGGTGCGCAACCAAGTAAATAGCTGCATTAATTGGCAGTTGTATGGACAATAGCTGGTGCGATGTTCCTTTTGGTATCGATTTTTGATTGACAATGATACGTGTGCCCTCAAGTGCATGTTGGGTTAACTAAAGCACATTATATTACGAGCGACGAGAACTCGCGAATATTAACGAACTTGAACTAGGTCAGCAGTTCAAGTTCGGGAAAACACCACTGAGTCTTTACGTGCGTTATTTGTTTTTATAATACGTTTCGTGCTCGGCGGTGCTGGGAAATGTCGCAAGGAAACTTGTGTTATGAGTTAAATGACATATTGCCACGTGTATACCAAATAATATTGGAGCAGCAGCAGTGGTTGAATGAGCTCCGATAATAATTATATACACCTGATTACAGTGTGACCAACAATGAACGAAAACTGAGTGACGTGGTCAGGGAAGTGACGTTACCGGTCAGATGACGTGGCATCAATAAATGAAAAAAGGGTAGTCTTCTTTGGATGAAGAGATTGGGCTGTCAGTTGCATGTTCAATCAGTTCCATCGTATTTTTTGTCATTTCTAGAATATATTTATAATTATGTTAAATTATAGATTGTAATATATCAACCGATCGTTCATGATTGACAAAATTAGTCAATCGCACAAGATTTTTATTTATTTATTTATAGGAGCACCAATAGACATTATAACAGTATAACAACAAAGATATATTAACGACACGATAATTGTATTTCTTTTTGTAGGTAATTACAACATGCATCAAGTATTAACCAAAGTTCAATAATTATATAATAATAATAGTTTAAAAAACTTAAAAAACACGCTTTTAGCACGCACTAAAAATTACAAAAGCAAACCCTTTCATTTGATACCCATATCATGGGATGCATTTCAAATAGACTGTCCGCCATCTTGGACGTCCGCCATATTGGATTTAAGTCACTCGACTATTCTTTTCGTATTTCTGACAACAAACCATTTCATTTGATATCCATATCATGGGGGTGGATTTCAAATATAATTAAGATTCCAAGATTTTCTTACATACATAGTTATAAGTGAAGCTAATTAAAGAAAATATATTTCAAAGTGAAGATATCGTATGCTTTTATTGTAATGCTTTAAACGATTTTCGGGTCAAGGAAACTCTACTCTAACTTTATGCTGCTAGACTCGGCTCGGGAATCAAGGTCAGGACTTCGGGATCAGCAGACGTATGCTAGCTGCTAGAACGCACCCCATATGAAGTATCAGAGTAAGCATTTATTTATTAACCTAAGTCAATCTATCTTGTCCATTACTTGTTGGGATTGACCAATTATTATTATTAGAAACTAATCATTTGACATGAACGCTGTTTATGAATCTGATTTATATTTCAAATTCAAATTGAAGGAAAAATTGAAGTACCCTTTTAGTTTTGTCGATATACGTTACCCATTTTATTATATTGGTTTCAAATACAATCATGCCATTTTATTGAGTTCGACATATCGACATACTTGTTGTTGTCTCGACTGTAGTCGAGTATGCTGTCATGTAATATAATTATTATGAATAAGGTATATTATGTTATACGTCCCAATGGTCTGTAGTATTGTAGTTTTTCTTGGTAATAGGGCCTGTCTAGGTACAACCCACTCTATTACTCTGATACATTTGGTAAGCCGAGTGAGCCTCACGAAGGTGATATTTCTTACAGTGCCAACATCAATGGACTGTGGTGATCTTTTACCAAGGGGCCCTTAATAAATAAAATTACAGTTATAGTATAAAGTATAGTAACGAAGTCACGGGCGTAAAGTTAGCAAGTTACTAGTGAGTATCTCTACTCCATCGGCGCTCTCAGTTAATTTAGTCGGAATACTAATTTGAATAGAAATTATTATTGAAAGGTATAAATGGAAATTAATTTGAGAAACAGCCGTTCAATATTAATTCGATGGAGAGTTGTTCTGTGTCGAGGTCTCGTCGCTGAAGTTGTTTGTAGTTCATCGTCGAGGGGACTGTTTGTGAGCTAAGTTTTTATGGCTTTATATGACGAAGTCGATTTTGTGATCTGATCTGTGATTCTCTTCCAAGAGTTTACAAGTTTCATAGTTGCTAGTGACTGCTTATATAATTGTATTTATCTGTAGTTATATTGTAAGTTTTAGAGTTTGTATTTTCGCACGCCAAATATCAGGAACTGTTTTTATTTGATTGAGTTCCATTAAAAAGTTTTTATATTTTCTATCGAATTATTTCTCGTTAACACTTTCGCCCTCTAGAGGCAAGTATGACGTAACGTCGTTGGTCCTGCGCCCGAAATCATTCCAAGCGTTTACAATTTTTCGTCCCGTTGGATTATGAATTTCAGAGAATATACTATAATATCTGTTGCGTAGATATCAGTTAGTTACTTGGTGGTAGGGCTTTGTGCGAGCCCGTCTGGGTAGGTACCACCCACTCATCAGATATTCTACCGCCAAATAACAGTACTCTGTATTGTTGTGTTCCGGTTGGAAGGGTGAGTGAGCCAGTGTAATCACAGGCACAAGGGACATTACATCTTAGGTCCCAAGGTTGGTGGCGCATAGGTGATGTAAGGAATGGTTAATATTTCTTACGGCGCCTTTGTCTATGGGCGGTGGTGACCACTTACCATCAGGTGGCCTATATGCTCGTCCGCCAACCAAGGCCATAAAAAAAAAAAAGCATGTAGTTCCTGATGATGACACCAGGATCTACCTGTCCAATTTGCATAAGTACTTTAGCATGACTTATTTTACAGAATAAGTTACATAAATTCACAAACTTTTATTAAATTTACTCTTACAAAACAATCAAAACCAAAATAATATACTTTATTAAAGTAGACGTTTACAAGAATACTTCGATTTCGTAACTTTATAAAAGTAAATAAAATGTTAAGCTAACATGAACTCGGAACAAAACGGCTTCCTCACCTTCTGAGGGCAGTAGACCTAGCTTTTGGGTCGTATCCCGCTACGCCTGTCACTAGGTTTCCCAACAATGTTTTCCTTCACTGCCGAGCACAAGTTGAATGCATTATTTTGTGCTTATTAAGATTCACGTGTTTTAACCGCGTGATGATAAGGCATAACTTAAATTAATATACCTCACTCCAGCGTATCCGGCTCACGAGCATATAAAATAGTTTTTTTTCGCTCGTAGTTTAGTTTCGCTCGTTAGTTCGTTAACGCGGGCCGAGGGAAGGAGATCCGACTGTTCGATACAAGTTAATCGTCTAGAGACGTGTCGTTGCTATTTCAATTTCATGCTCAACTAATTTCCTTTGTAAGTTTTAGACGATTTGCATATGTACCCATGTGGTGTGTTTCATTATACGGTGTTCCGATTTTAAATTAGCAGGTTTTATGTACGAGAAGTTAAGATTAAGTTAAGATTGTAAGGTATGTAGTAATATTTGTAGGGTTTATTACTTATTTTGATGTAATGTATTTGAAAAGTCGTGTCTTGAACATGTCGCAGAGAAATTTTGAAAGTTATTCCACCACGCTGTTCAACTGTGGATTCACATATGGCAGAATTTCATCCGATATGTTTAGGTTGCCTCAGAATGTTGTACTTTACTGACGAACATGGAAATTAATTATTTAATTAACTTATTTCTATACAGTAATATATATATGTAGGGTTTATAGTAATTAATGAAATACAAATATATACATACTTAAATCCATTTTCTTTTTCCAATAATCATATTTGGCAAGATATATTCTTGTTCTTTTTTCCCTTGCATTGGAATAGAAAACACGAATAAGATTGAAATAGAAAACCACATTACTTTAAAATAATATAAATAAAAAATTATTGGATTGTTTTTGTGAAATAAATTATACAAGACTAATGTTGGTTCTGAACCAGCTTAACTCTTTCCGGTCACATTTATTTATAGAGTTATTGTTCCATCAGATTTTGTGAGCGAAGGAAAAAAAAGTGTCTAATATCCATTGGGCACATGCAGGTTTCCTCACAAAGTTTTCCTTCATCGATCACGAGATAAATTATACTCACATAAAAAAATGAAAAATAAAGGACACTTACCCGGATTTGAACCCGTAATCTTTGGTTAATATTCACGTATTCTATCCACTGGGCTATCTCGTATCTTATATCATAATAGTTTATACATTAAAAACTATTCATAATGTTTTTCATTGGAAGACCGGAGAACGGAGTACGATACATTTGTATAATGGTATTAACGTAATACCATTAACAAAATACATTTAAATAAAAACGAATTCTGATTCTTTTGATACGCGACTCACCTCTGCATCACCGGTGATGGAATGAAAGTAAATTATTACTTGCAACTGAAAACAACCGGGAGGAAGCACACTCGATCGCATTTAGCGGCTGCTTTACGGACAATACCATGCGTATGATACGACGATGAAAAGACATCGTGGTCACTGCGTCTGTGATAATAACTGAATCGTTACAAAACGAAATTACGCATGCATATTTTCTTGAAATTTTACTTCAGTAAGCTATAATTATTGATGTGTTCGTTTTAGTAAGTAGTGAGATCAGTGCTGACTACTTATCAATCTGAAAAACTAAAACATTTTTATATATTTGTTTTTTTTTTATTCACTTGGTGTTTGGGCTTTGTGCGAGCCCGTCTGGGTAGGACCACCCACTTATCAGATATTGTACCACCAAACAGCAGTACTCAGTATTGTTGTGTTCCGGTTTGAAGGGGGAGTGAGCCAGTGTAACTACAGGCACAAGGGACGTAACATTTTGGTTCCCAAAGTTGGTGGCGTATTGGTGATATAAGGAATGGTTAATATTGCTTACAACGTCATTGTCTATGGGCGGTGGTGACCACTTACCATCAGGTGACCCATTTGGGCGTCCGCCTACCGAGATCATAAAAAAAAATGGTGACGACAACTATTAGGAATATAACCCTTTCTTTTTAATTAAAGATTCTTATGGCTTACGGTACAAGTTCTACGAATCACTGTAAAAGTATTTAGAGGCTCATTAAATAAACAAATTTCGTTCATATGTTGAATATTTTTTCTTTAATAAGAATTATTTATTATTTTTTTATTAATTGGTCAGACAATATTATGATTCGGAGTAACTTTATTGATTTTTTTAAAGCGTACAAGTGTGTAGCCGCCCCCATTTACCTCTTTAATACTCTCTTTTGAGCCTTATGCTATTTGAGAGCATTGTCGCGTATGTGTGAGTTCGCGTTTAACAATTAAAGCTAGACAGAGTAGACATTGGTGTTTTATATATGAGTAAGTAAGTAAGAGTGAACAAATGTTATTTCTATACTAAAGTGTTATTTAATTATATTTGAAATACTTACTTTAAAATTAGTAAGTAAGTAAGTAAGTAAGTAAATCTTTATTTGGGACATAAATATTTGACATACATTGAAGACAAGAAACAAAATATAATAAAACTATAATATAAGTAGGTACAAAAAAAATAACATAAAAAAATAACTCAAACAAAACCAAATTATAAAAAAAAAAAATGCAATGCAATTACTTTAATAAAGAACAATATTGATGATTAATTTGGTGAATAATATCATTACATAGTATAAAACAAAGTCGCTCACCGCTGCCTGTCCCTGTGTATGCTTAGATCTTTAAAATTACACAACGGATTTTGGTGCGGTTTTTTTAGTAAATATATTGTTTCAAGAGGAAAGTTTATATGTATAATACATGCACAATATAGTAGAGAAACACTGATAATTTTAGAGGTTTCTATAGTGGTGTCGTAAATAAACACATTTTTTTGCGGTTACCTTGCAAACGCTGGCTGAACTCTACGAGATAGATCAAAATAATATAGTACAGTCACGAAAATCCGCGATGGTATACGTCATTTTTTTTCGCTTTCCTTGCTAAAGCATTGCACACCATAAAATGTCTATAAAAATATCCGTAATGATATATATCTATCTCTAAGGATAACCCATAATAACTATTTTTTATCCTTTACTTTTTACGAGAAATAATGACTTATTTTCAAAGCGGTTTTAAGCAATACAGCATTAATCCTTATCTATTAAGTACCTTGAATACATTGTGCATTTAATATAGATCAATATGGCATATATAATATATATTTTCGAAGATAGAACAGATTTAAATTGGACGGACATAGCGGTTTGTATTGTCTAATGACTGAAAGTCTGTGAACGTTGTATGACATTCTGTTGTATATTATTTAGTATCAGCATTGTACCCTTATAAACCCAAGTTGCTTTTGGAGAATACGTTGAGGGACTGACATGCAGACATTTTTAGTTTGCTAATTAATAAATCCGAGTCTTATAATTTTGTCGAAAATACTTAGATTTTAAGTATTCGTAGTGGCCATGAATGATGTTGTCTGCATTTAATTTTATAGTTGATATACTAAATTCATCTGTGAAATAAGTCACTAGTGAGTGTTTTCGTTTCCTCTCAGTAGAATCTACATTTGAAACCGCTCGAACTTCACATGTAATCCTTTAAAATAATTGCAAAAGTGGTTTTGAGAAATTACTTGAAGATAACGTAATATTGTATACATTTGTATATATTATTACATGAAATATACATACAATTGTTAACGCTCGAAGCGATCTTTCCGCCCACACTCTGACGGGTTATCTTTTGAGTGTATTACCTCTCGCTGTATGACTTATAATATTCCGTTATGTATAAAACTATTTGCCTGCGTTATAACGCATTTATATATAATAATACTCAAAATTTGAGAATATTTTAAGCTTTGCAGTCTCTGCCAATAGATATATTTGTAACGAAGTTCTTTTACGCGGCTTTAGTGAACTGGCAGAAATTGTCACGTCACTATTTATTTCAATCTCTCACATCTTTCTTTCTCGTAACAGTCCCGTCACCGTCCTTTTTTATATTCTAAACTTATTTATATTTTGTTAGCTAAAGTATAATGTTTGACTAATATTTTTTTGTTTTATTATGTAGGGTGCCCGATCATAAGCCATCTTTTTGTAACAATCCATTTACAATTCAGGCTATTAAGCTCTGTACCGACCTTCCTTTAAATATTCCGGAGGCCAAATCCATAGCTAATTTTAGAAAACTTGTAAAAGATCGCTTTTGTCTCAAACGTCTTGTCACCTATAATTTCTTTTATTTCTTTTTTCATTATTTTTTGTATTCTTCTTTTCTTTCTTCTTTCTTCTTTATAACTTGTCGGTTTTTTTTTCGTATTGTATAAGCTGTGTTGTATAATATACTTGTAATTTTATATGTATTGATAATATAAATCATTTATCGATATAATATAATATGTGTATTCTATATATACATTTATTTATTCGTTTTAGTTAAACATTAATGCTATTTTATGTATTATTTCAGCACTACCCATCTCATATCCTATGAGTTATCACCTACACGGTTGCCGGGAAGAGATCGTGTAGCGATAAGGTCGCCAAAATTGTATGATTATTTTATTTAGACTGTATCCATGTTCTATTTACTCTTTGTGGTTTACAAAGTTGAAAAGTAAAAAGTTTTCCAAGTGAATATAGCGTGTCATCATAACCAATACAACCAATAAAACTCGTACGAACCTATATGAATGAATAAAGAGTATTTTTGATTTTCATTTTGTCGCAACAGTGAAGATTCACCTGCACCGTAGCATCAGCGAACTAGAAAACTGCAAAGCAAAGAGAAAAGCTGTTATTTATGACGTACGAATGTAATTTGTAATATAAAATTATAATAAATATATAATTTTTCATGACGATGTATTTCCAGAAGTATTTTATGTAAGGAATCTCGAACATTACTCAGTCTTGACTTGCAAATGCGAATGGACAATAAACTAAAGTGGAACGAACGCCCATTTATGTTTTATTTATATGTAGTTTGTATTCATCACGAGATTTGAGAATATACTCGCCGTCCCGATAACGAGACCCGGAGAGATGGTCTTGAGATACATTTACATGTGATTACATATATGGACATTTTAGTT
Organism: Vanessa atalanta; assembly: GCF_905147765.1. NCBI lineage: Eukaryota > Metazoa > Arthropoda > Insecta > Lepidoptera > Nymphalidae > Vanessa > Vanessa atalanta. Next base: position 131,459 of record NC_061896.1, read on the forward strand.
TTAATTAGAAATCATCTGTGCAATTATTTTGGAAATAAATTCTATACTAATATTATAAATGCGAAAGTAACTCTGTCTGTTACCACTTTACAGTTAAGCTGCTGAACTAATTTAGATGAAACTTCCCGGGAAGGATACAGGCTTTTTTTTAAATTTACCTCTCCACTTGGAATTGAGGGAGCGGTGGTTTACGCGGGTAAAGCCGCAGGTTCAGCTATTAAATAGATATTTTTTGTTGAGTCAAGTTAAATTCATAATCACTTGAATTGTATGACTTATATACAAAAATCTAATTTCAGTTAAAAAAGAAATACATTCGATCTGAAACTCAGCGAGACTGTTATTATTAACAACAATTAACTTTGACAGAGTTATAGAAAACGTTACTATAATATATAATTTTGTTATTTGAAACTGTCTGTAGGTTAGGTGACTGGTTATTTTGGTGAATACAGTTACACAATCCTAAAATAAATACATTACATAAAAAATACAGTAATACCTATATGAAACACTAAATAAATATATATTTTTTTCAATTTCACATTTAATAGATAGGAAAGATTTATCGAAACGGTCGAATATCAACATCAATTAAACTTTATAAATATAGGGAGTAGATATATTTGTGTTTATCTAGTAACCTAAAACTTTTAAAAAATTATGATAATAGTATAACAAAGCCTTTATTCCTTCCTGATCGGTCATTTTCATTTTGAATTTTGGGTATGTTATACATTGAATCAAAATTAAATCTAAATATACTTTATTCAAGTAGGCTTTTATAAGGTCGTCACGGTAGCATGCGAAAGCGATTCCGTGGCGCGGAGAGGGTACCGCTGATTTTTTAGTAGGTATTCCGGTGTGCCACCAACATCTTGGGCACCGGTGAGTACCACATACCCCCCACTTCCACGTGGGGGAAACGCGTAACGAGTTTTTCCAGGGAAAGAAGTAGGCTTTTACAAGCACTTTTGAATCGTCATTTAACAAACTATTTAAAGTAAAGTTACCAACGGTTCGGAATGTAGATTCTACCGAGAAGTCTGAATACTTTATCAATTGATTTTATATATCTTTTATGATAAAGATATTAACATTGACAATGCCTATGAGAACTAATATGTCTCTGAGACTGGAGTTACACTGGCTCACTGATCCTTCAGACTGAAACACAAAAATACTATGTATTGGTCATTGCCGGTAGAATAAGTGACGAGTGCGTGGTACCTACTCAGACGAGCTTGTACTGACACCACTAACAAGTTACTTTGTATTGGTTAAATATATATAAACTTAGCAAGTTAAATAAGCGCTTCAAAAAGTGGTGTTTTATAGTATTTGATCTTTAACATAACATATTTTTGTAATGTATCTACAAATGTCTAAATGTGACGCCCATTTCAGAGGACTAATGTTCTTAATTTTGCAAACAAACAGACAAAACACAATCGGTAGTCACGCAATAATAAACAATTGTAACCATTTTACATTTACGTAAACGTTCTCTCATATAGTAGAAGATATTATAAGAAAGTTCGTGGATTCCTACGCGCGCCAGCATCGCGGCTGTTTGAAGCGCTTAAGTGTTTAATATGTTTGCTATTCCTCTCGCGCGGTAACGGGAAATTTCGTGAGAACTTCTGTAGGTATTGAAAGAAATGTACATACATTTATCCGCTTATGGATGTTTTACTGTAAATGTAAATAAGCCACTTACAGCTTCTAATTATAATAATCACTAAGACACAGAGTTGTGTCACTGGCTAAGAAGGTTTTATAGCAAAATTGATGGTTGTAGTGGTAGACTTTGCTGGAATAATCCACCAGATCCACAACATAGTCAACCATGTATAATAAGTTTAAGACATCGGTGAATATCAACGAATACGAACTCCGCGATATTCTATCATATATTGTGAAGCAAATCTTATCTTGCTTGCTATATTTTATTCATAACATTTCTAAATTTATTAAAAAGCAGTCTTTTTTTAAATATGATGTCGATTGTAAGGTCGTACTAGCAATTAATCCATTACATCGATAATAACTATGTTATGTCCCTTGTGCTTGTAGATAATCTGGCTCACACATCTTTCAAACTGGAACACAACAATACCTAAGTATTGCTATTAGGTAGAATACGTGATGAGTGGATGGTACTTGAAGACTTGGCTTTCACGAAGCCCTACATCCATGTAAAAAAATAGTGAATACGAGAATGTAATTACTGTTTTCAGTATTGTCTGACAACCAAATGAAGTCATTAATGTCGTCAATGGTGCTCGGAAACATCTTAAAAGTCTACCTTACAATAATTTCAAGACTATAACTTTTAATTGGACGGAGTTGCAGCTCGGAGCGATGCGTGTCTCGCTGACAAGGGAAGAATTCAATTAAGTTGAACGCGAATGAATTGTATGTGCTTGTGTGAGTGCGTTGTTCGGAAAGATTTACTGGTTATAATTATACACGAAAACAGACAAATAATTAAAATATACTATACATATTTATTCAAGTAGACCTTTTTCAATGATCATTTAACGTAACGAATGTAGATTCTATGGAGAAAAATCGCTACTTAGTATATCCTTTTCATCAAGACCACCCGTTTCGCAACGAAAGTATTTTTCCGTTAGACCCAATTATTTATTCGAATGTTATAGTGTTATAGACAATTTTAATCTATATTAAGGATTTAAAATGAATTAGAAAAAATGTTTCGCAAATATCCTGTAATTTTTTTAATAATTTCTAATAGATAAAGGTTATTTATTGGTTTTACTTAATAGACATAATATGTTATTGCACATTTTCTGTCGACCTTGGTCGTGTTCTGCACTGAGTTTCAAGTTCACCTTACAGAATTTAAGTATCTATACCGCTTTATCTATAAATGTTATCTAAGGGGATGAATAGTTACATATTGCTGTCTTTTTCTTGCATATGTAAGATCATTTATGATAGATTGAGAAAAATCAGTGTTTAACTAAACAGCCGCTAAACAACTCTTAAAAGTAAGACCGTTAATGTTTTATTATTATTCAAATGTGCAAATTCTGTAAGAATATTAAAGATATGAAAATATTCCACTACAGATGGCGCCACAGAATAAAACTGAATAGAGGATTTTACTGCAGCTGATATTCAGTTAGCTTTATTCTCAGAGAGTGCTGTGTAGATTTACATTAATATATTAACGTAAATTATTTTTCTTATATTTCTCGTTTTAAAAAGTAAAAAGTACAATAAATAAACTTCTCTCCGCTGGGTAAAAATATAATTTTCTTTTAAGGGCAAAGCTAAGAGTTTTTCGAGATAGCTGATTGACCGTGGACTTTTTAATATATGGGATGATTCATTTCGACAATTTGATTTTTATTTCATAAAACATACACTGAGACTCAAATGTATCCATACTATCGGCGATTCTGGTCGATGATACAAGTTCGATGATACACCATATTGCTTAAAGTGCACGATATACGGTTCTAAAAGAATACTGATTTTCGCAACACTGAATGACTTGGGTACGTTGTTGTGGTATGAATCGTTTCATGATGCATTGTATAGGAATAATTAATAATAATAAGATAAGAGTATGACAGCTATTAGGTATTTAAAAAAATATAAGAAAAAAGGTCTTAAAGAAACTATTTAATTTAGTCCGGGTGGGTAAATACCTTGTATTTACCTCGATCACCCTTCAGATACCAAATGATATTCACATAATTTGATGTTTTTATGATAATACTCTCAGCTTAATTGAGGGCATTCACCTCTTAGGCGATGAGTGTAGGTTCTGGTTCAACCGCTTCCGTGCACTCCGAGGCACGGTAGTGATATCACAGCTAATTCCTAAACTCCAGAAAATTTCTAAGAATTTCTTGTCAGAAAATGTCACTAAATTTTTGTTGGCTTAATCCAAATATACCGAGAGCCTCGAGATCGGGAGTATATTTTTTACATTTCAATAAACATTTGCAGTGAACGAGTATGTTCATGGAAATTTTTACTAACACAGATCCAGTTAGCTGGTTACACGAAAAAAGAACGACTTCCTCGCCGTCTGAATGCACTCGAATGGGAACGTTGCATTGTTTCAGCCAATCCCAAAAGATTTCAATTTTGAAGTTTGCTCCTGACTGCGACACGAACGAGCTGACTTCATTAAATTTAAGCGCCAATAAAATAATATTATTTTATTCGTTTAAGCGTCGTATTATTTTACATCTATGGTTGGTTAGCGTTTTATCTGTAATAATATTATTATAGCTACCTCGTCGGTCTAGTTATCAGCTTATAAGGTTGTAAGACCTCTGGGGAACGGGTTTAAATCTCGGGATAAGCAAATGAAAACATTTTGGGTTCCTCAAATTAAATTGTCAACACTAGTCTGTAAATTGGTAAAAATGTATATAATTGTATGTGTATGGATGTATGTATTGGTATTTAATTATTTTGTGATATGTTTTTGGTAATACGAGTATACTCATCGTGGATGTGAAACAGTCTAACATTGGCTCAAATTAACATTAGCATTAGCAGCCCGTAAATGTCCCACGGCTGGGATAAAGGCCTCCTCTCCTTTGAGGAGAAGGTTTGGAGCATATTTCACCACGCTGCTCCAATGCGGGTTGGCGGAATACACATGTGGAAGAATTTCGTTGAAATTAGACACATGCAGGTTTCTTCACGATGTTTTCCTTCACCGCCGAGCACGAGATGAATTATAAACACAAATTTCTGTGAAATTTCAGTGGTGCCTGCCTGGGTTTGAACCCGAAATCATCGGTTAAGATGCACGCGTTCTAACCACTGGGCCATCTCGATTCTTAATTCGACACGACGACGACAAATTAACATTCAAGTACAAATAAATTACTCTTTGCCAAAACTTTTGTTTTTTATTTTGACCTGAGTGATCACCACGCTCAGACATTGGCACTTTAAGAAATGTTGACCTATTGAGTGAGCTAGTGTAACTGCTGGTATAAATGTGAGTATGTGAGGTGGACATACCTTGGATTACCAGATACAAAATAAACAGGTTATATATAACTAGAGCTCATCGTCTTAGATAAGGACGTATCCCAGCAAATAGTTTTAGGTTTGATATGAAAAAAAATGATTCTCCTAATTGTAATAAGTGTGGTAGTTTTGAAGATCTATATAACTTGTTGATTGTATGTGACAAGACTCAGAATCAGAGAAAGTTACTCTTAACTATTTTAAAAGCATGTTTATTCGATTTTGGATTAGTTCAGAGTATTCTATCAGAATATGCTAGAATGCTCCTGGAATTCTATATAATAGCTATAAATTATAAATAATGTTTGAACAAATGGCAAAAGGAGAATAGGACGACTGACGTATCTGAGTAGGACAAAAGTCCCAAAATTAAATAAGATAAAAAAAAAACTACACGCACACGTATATAGTCTATATCTTAGTCCTCGGAAATGGTGGCACATTGCAATGTAAATAAAGGTTATTACTTTTACAGCACCACTGCTTGTAGGCAGTGTTGACCACTTACCAACAGGGAATCGATTTACACTCCAACTAACTATGGCATAAAAAAACCATTTCTGACATCGACAATGTGCCGCCAACTTTGAGAAGTAAGTTGTTACGGCTCACTCACCTTTAAAAAGGAACACAACAGTGCTAAGTATTGCTGTTTAGCGTTAGAATATATGATGAGTGGGCGGTACCTGCTCAGACGGACTTGCATAAAGCCTTACCAAGTAACCTCAAACAAAAATGACTGATTAGTACCACACGACAACTGATTATTTAGCCATATAAAACCATGCTCTGATATAGTCCCAGTGATACGTCAGTTTATTTAGAAAAAGGAAATGCCAAGTAAGACACATCTATTTGAGTCTATCCGTTATCCGAATCAACACTTTTACTTTCTCACAAACTACACAACAAATTACCGATGCTGGCGGCGTACGCTTGCCCGGTCGAGAGGTAACGCGGGTAATTAAACGTACATTTTTATTCACGGAGCGTACAGGCTTACCTCTTGTTTCTACGCTAAATCGAGATAATGCTTCACTGGGATGAGTTTTGTATCCTTTCGTTGCGAAGTTTTTTGTTAGAACTTGTACAAACATTGCTTTGTGTTTAAGTTTGTGGTACGTTACATTCTTTGGGTATTTAATGTACATTGTTTTTTTTTTGTTCTATTTATTAACTGTGCTAATACACGCCCTTATTCAAATATATTATTATTGATGCAGAACTCGATCGTGTAAGAAGACATTGTTTGTTATAAAAATTTACGCGCATCAGAATAGCGTATTTGTGCAAGCGGTTTTCAACATTTCCAGTGAGATACGTATTGAGTTCTTACATAATAGTACCGTTCGCTAGAAGCGCAAAATGTAATCGATAAGTTTTATTTAAATAGAATTTAAAATGAGTAGAAATCAGCATTTACCAACAGGCATAAGGGACATAACATCTTAGCTCCCAAGGTTGATGGCGCATTAACGACGTAAGACATGTTTAAAATTTACAGCGGTAATATATGGGCGGTGGTGACCACGTACCTTTTAAAAATAAAAAAAAGTATCGGTCTGCCTGTGTATCAACCAACCTAAGAAAGCCTTAGTCCAGTAGTGGGACATTTACAAACTGTTAATTCTTGAACTGAAATTGTGACCATAAGGGTTTCGGGTTCGGGTACGGTATTACAAACTACAAATACAAATTTTTGTTAGTTACAAGTTTGTCGTTTGCAATTTTAAATGTCAATTGTAATCTTAAAATTCATATATAAGCAACAGATACAATTTATTGTTGAAATATAAATTAATGATGTTACTGAATTATTTGAAAAGCGAAAATGCTTTAGGTTTACCAGGAACTCGCATTGTCCCGAAAGAATAAACTATAGTAATATTTAAGATTATCATCGGTCCGACAATTTATTTGTGTGTGTAAATTCGAAAATCCCAAACAAATTTATCTCTTAATATTAATGATAGCTATTTTTTAAAGGAAGTACTGATTACTATATGATGACAAATAGAACGGTACACGGAACACTGTCTGAGGCCCTCGAACGAAATATATCACAACACAAAAGACGATGTTCAAATGATACTGTTATTGTTATCAACGGTGACAGCTATATTGATGTAATTTCTTCCCCTTGAAACTGGTTAGAACCAGGTATTGAGTATGCCTTTAAAATCGTGAAAATATTTCGCAAAAGCTATTGTTGTTTAGTACATAAGCCTGTTAATCTACGATGGCTAGGATAGTGCTTTGGTATTCGATATTTAATTCAATTAATATCATAAGCCATTTCTGAGAAACAGCGATGTCCGATAAACTTCCGGGCTCCAAAGAGTTTCTTCGAGAGAGGGAGAGAGAGAGAGAGGTTTTTTGAAAGGAAACCTGGACATGTACACATTGTTCAATTTTCTATGTCGTACATTTCGATAAATTCTTGGAAACAAGAAATGGTAGGGCCCTCGGGGTATCGTACTGGGATCTGGTCGTGTTCTTAGTTTAACACAGTTATAATTTCGTATTTCCTAAACAACTTATTCGGTTAATAAAGTTTAGAGGTAAGCCATTTTGCGAGGTTTCTTGACGTGAAACTATGGGCGCGATTTGGATGTTATCAACGAAAGTCAATGTTTTTATTTATTGTTCTCTCTATTTACCTATTTATTGGTTTTCTTTAATTTTCAATAATCCACAATTTCAATGTTTCATGTGTGCCGGGCGTCCCGTGACGATCTCGTTTTTTATCCAATAACAATAATTTGGTCAATAAAGTTTATTCAAAAAATAACAATAAATCATGTAGATCTTTTATTTCAGATATCAACTAGCTATCCGACCCGACTTCACACGGATCAATGAACGAATGCCAAAAATTTTTCATCAAACGTATGGGACGTGGTATCTATGGATAGGCCTTCAAAAATTATATCGAGGTTTCTAAAATAATTTATAATTTCTAAAATAAGAGAATGATAAAACTAAAAAAAATATATAAATTACATTACCATGTAAATTTCCACCCAAAATTGTTTTGAACGAGATCTAGTAATTCGTTTTTGTAATACGTCATAAATCGTATACCGAAATTTACCTTTCATTCAAACAACTCAAATATAAAAATAAAAAATTGAACTTCATAAACATAAACCTTGTTACTTGTTTGTTACCTTCATGGCGGAGTCCGACTCGCACTTGGCCGCTTTTTTTTAATTCTATGTAGAGATAATTATAGTACATTTCTTACCAAAAGATATATTACAATGAAAAAGTATTTCTAAATTTAAATGAAAAACTCTAGTCAAAATCACCTGTTACGTAAAGATAAGGTAAAATTTTGTTTTCTTTGAAAGAATCTTGCATCTCTTATCGACCCTATATGAATTCAACGAGTAAGAAAGGGATGGAGGGAGGCAAAATATGTCAAAAGCATTTCTATTTTGTACATAATGAGGAGACTTTATCTAAATGAAGTAAGGAGAATGAAATATATATAACTATGTTTTGAATATAAAATCACAAACAAATTTTTCAACTGTGAGTACACATTTATTTTGTGCTTTGAATTTGGAAGTGGTCATCTAAAATGATTTTGATAGTACGGGGGGTAATATTCATCGAACTTGGTTTGCTTAGCTTTGCTGTATATTATTATTTTTAATAACGGATCGTTAAGTTTTCTACTGTATTCCTTGTATAATAATTCTTATACATTGTAACTGTTAGTATTAAGCTAAGTTATTAATGTGTTAAAAATAAATAAATGAATAACTGGTAACAAAGTTTATAAGCTTATATATATTTGTTGAAGTGATACCTTTTTATGGAAGGATAAACCACTTCGTTACGTAACGCGTTACGGCTACAGTCCGTCTGGCTTCTCTTTCTCTTACTCATACGGCAGCGGTAGGCAGGCTCCTCCTCTCCCACTCTAACCTACAGTATTTCGAACAACTTATGTTATCACTTCACTTTTTCTTCATAAAGTATAGTATAGTCCCTAGCGGAATACGCCTTTAAACTTATCTTCAAACATCGATGACGCGTCAGCTCAGCAACAACTGTTACTTTACTTTATATTCATGAGTTTATTTTAAGAAAACTTAAACAAAATTAACATAATTTATTGCATTGCTTATTTTTTATGGCGTAGATGCCAAAAGAACAGGGATCTCACCTGATGGAAAGATACTACCACTGCCCGTGGACACCTGCAATCCGGGGGCTTGGTGTTGACGGCCTTTAAGAACTAAGTAGGCATTTCTTGAAGGTTACTTAATACTTACCTGACGATAGGGTTGCGTGCAAGCTTGCTGTGTAGGTAATACCCATCAATGAATCACTCTGCCACCGAATAACAATAACGGTCAGTGCACAAAACATCTTAGTTTCTATAGATGGCGGTGGTGGGTCCACCCTTAACATACCCTTACCACTCCTGACATTTAGCCCTCTACCTTCCGAATTTAATTAAAATACTGTAGTCTTCGTTTGATATAATTTCGAGCTACGAGATGTTCAAATAAGACCATTTCAAAAGATGTTGAGTTTAAAATGCGGAGTTCAGGTTTTATGCGTGACGTGTGCCCCCGGGGCAGCATTAATGCTTCAATGTCCACGTCCCCGTCTTATCTATTTAATTTTGCCAAAATGAAAGGAGCTATTATTAATAAGTCCCTAAATTATCCTTAATTAGGTAATCATGTTAATTGAACTTTATCATCTCATTAGCTAAGTACGGGCGAACTCGGTGATAATAATCAAATGATGAGCAGGTGATTTTAAATTTTATTGTATTGGTAATAAAAGCGAGTTTAGAATGATAATATTGACCATTTGAAGGATTACAGAGGGAGATTAAGGCTGCTTATATATCTGTGTGTAAGTACCCTGTTTATGTCGACAAATTGGTCATTAAATAAAATAACCTGTAGTATGTCATCGTGGACGAGACATCTCAATGGAACGAATCCCTCTTAACTGAAGGTCGAAGATACAAATCCTAATCTGTGAACTTCATATTTGTTGACGTATTTTGAATTACTCCGCTACTTAAAATTAGTATAAAAATATTGTAGCAATTAAAAATGGATTTTTATCATAAATCTTGCGTATTTTTTGGACATTGTTCTTAGAAGACTTTACTTGGTGGTAGGGCTTTGTGCAAGCCCGTCTGGGTAGGTACCACCCACTCATCAGATATTCTACTGCCAAATAACAGTACACTGTATTCTTGTGTTCCGGTTAGAAGGGTGAGTGAGCCAGTGTAATCACAGGCACAAGGGACATAACATCTTAGTTCCCAAGGTTGGTGGCGCATAGGTGATGTAAGGAATGGTTAATATTTCTTACAGCGCCTTTGTCTATGGGCGGTGGTGACCACTTACCATCAGGTGGCCCATATGCTCGTCCGCCAACCAATGCCATAAAAAGAAAAGAAATAAGCGTAGGTTGAACATTTTTTGTTGGAACATTCAAACTTTTTATTTTGTTTTGTATAATTTATTGTGAATTATCTGTGCGATACTCGATGTTCTTGTATGGCTCGCCCTAGAAAGAATGCACTGACTTTACTGAGTCGGAACTGACGTTACTGGGTGTTATAACTTAATCTTACCCATTTATACTTAAAGTCATCAATAGTACTGAAACCTAAGATCTCTCAGTTATTAATAATTTGTCTTAAGATATCGCTCATTTTTACAATATTGTTTTTATTCATGCATTGCTCCTACCGTCATACAGTTCACCTAGTACGGAGGGTAATATCCATCGAACTTGAGTTGCTTACCATTGTTTTAGTTAAATTACATTATATTTTTAATAACTTAGAGTTACATTTTCTATGTAAAATAATTGTTATATTTGTTTATTGTAAATATTAGCACTAAGTTAAGCTGTTAATGGATTAAATAAATAAATAAATTGTCACTCATACAATTACAACCATACAGACATTTGTCTTTAGGTAATTAAAATTCCTGAGATATTTGATTACCCAAGTTCTCAATATGTTACCGAATGTTGTAACTCATTCAAATAATAGGAAACATTCATAGACAAGACCGCACGCCATAATCTATACACAATCTTCGTTATACAAATAAAGGTTCTCTTCAATATAAAAGAGATTTCTTATCAAAAGACAGCGGTATCCTATCTCGACATCAAACACTCGTTCCCGAAGAACATTTACATAACTACCTACATACAAATACTTTATTATACACCATAACACTAAATTCTTATCAGAAAACCTAAACACGCGACCTTTCCAATTTTCTCGCTGGCAATGTAGCTCACTATACAAATTAAATCGAATCTTATGTACATAAACATACGACTGAATGTGCCGTGGTAAGGAATAGCAGTAACAATATTTGGGAAGATCCCATGAAAGAACTCGGAAATCGGGTGACGCGTCCCGAAGACAAGATATAAAGTAGTAGCCATATTAATAAAATGCGCGGGTTAGCTGTGGGACGAAATAAATCCATATTAATGAGGAACTGCTTCATCAGGGTTAATTTGTCATTTGCTTGGGATGGCAATTATTTATTCTTTTTATTTATTTTATAACCTCCTTTGATGTCATTGTCTCGGGTTTTTATTATTCAATTCAAGATATTATAAAGATTTGAAAATAAACCAATGAAATGATTACAGTTACGCATTACAAAGGCTGGACCGTGATAGGAGCTCTTATCAGAGCTGAGAGCGGCGAGTTTGAACAGTGAAGATCTCCTCATAATGATACTGCATCCATATCGGAAACCATTAGATAGATTAGATCAATAACTCAAATGCGTTGAAGGCAATATAATATACTATGTGATTATACTTACAATGTATTGCTATCGTTTATCCAAAAGTTCGATGTTAGTCTATCTTGGTAAGGTTGACTTCGACACCATTTGACTGATTACCGTGAAAGTTAGAAATAATTCACTCATTATGGTGCATTTATTACATATATTTCATGGTGCAGTTTTTTATACCATCTACTTTATTGCACTCGCCACTAGATGGCGCTACCCATCGACTTGTATTTCATTCTACGATTGCCATGACAATTGGTTTAAAGTCAAGACAAGGATACTTATTCGAAATATGTATGTATTAATCTAGCAATTAAGTTAAACAAGGTCACGGACGCTCAGCTAAATATTAAACCATAATAAAAATACAGTTACGTGCGGTCAATTTATAGGCTTTATTTTATGATATGGGACACATTGTTTACGATTAAATGAAGCGAAACCAAAGTCAGGTTTACTATAAAGACACGATTGTGTTTATCTTCACAGTGATTTGACATCTGAGCTTGAGGATACGACTTTATTATGTACCACATAATGTGAAGTCGTTATGTTAATAAATCAGTTAGTGCTTTTTGTTGTCAATAGATGGCGTTAATAGTAATTTAGTAATGATAATATGTTTTTGTTATATTTATATGTGTAGTTCAATTTTCAAATCTACTTCCACAATACACCTTCATATATATGTATACAATTAATGAAAAAATATATAGGTACAAACATACTTTATAACATATACATATGTATAACAATATTCAAGCAGGCTTTCGCAAGGACTATTAAATCGTAATTTAAAATAATTGTATTAAGCGTAACGAATGTAGATTCCATCGAATCGACCCGGCATGTAACTTAGTAGTTACTTTTCTCTAACATTTGAAACACAATCACACATTAACTAAGTCCCAGATTGGTTGACATTTATCATGAGGTTCTGTTGTCTCGCGTCTGGGTCCCGACCCAGGACCTTGTCGGAGGCGATCATTTCCGAACCGGTGGTAGACATTTGACAGTCAATATATTGTCTCTAGTATTTTCACTCATTGCCAATCACTCCTGTTCTCTGGACTCTAAATTTAAACGTATAAATGTAACGTTTTTAAGCCGTATAATATTTATATTAACTTGAGATACGGGTACAAATATACACTTCCATAAGCAATGTAATAATATCAAGATTATTCGTTAATAAATGTTTAGAACTTAATACCGCCATCTCTCATAAACGTGACCTATTCGGTTGATCCACGTGGTACATTAGACGTTTTTATTGAAAAATACACTTTAAATACATGTACTTAACGTTCAATTTCATATAAATTTGATGCGTGAATAAATTTAATGCATTAGCGGGGGATAACGCCTTCATTTATTATCTGCACTTCGTCTGCAACGTGACGCCCTGCTTTATATAATTCCTATAAATTGAAGAGATGAAAAGATACTTCTCATTGTCTCAGTCAGGTATAGTCCTCTAGACTCGCTTCCTTTATAAATTGGAGATCTAGACGCGAGTGTATCATCTCTGAAAGTTGATTGTATTTGGAGATTAATTCTTTATTTTAAATTTTTGAGATTATTTTAATAGGTAGTGTCGGTTTTTCTCAGAAGGATCTACATTTACACCTGCATAGGAAAAGCGTGATGGAGTGGGTTCCAAGCCTTTTTCGGAAAGGATAGGAGGCCTTAGTCTAGCAGGGGTTTTATGCTTTTTCTGTACATTTTTCAAGTAAAATGGCCTGTTTGTGACTACTTGAATGATGAATATTTTGGTTTTCAACAAAAATTGCCATTTTGTGATAGCCGAGGTTTTTTTTGATAATATTAAAATTCGAAAATATATTTAAACTACTAGGCTATGTATAAAAAAAATTGATATTTAGTCTCGCCTAGCCGACAAATTTACAAATGTGTAATTTCGAATACCATTCAAATATATTTATTTATATTTCGTCCTTTTATTTACCTCACCTAAATCTAAAGTTACCTCAACATACAAATAACACAAGAATCCATCAAAGCCTAACAGCCTGTAAATGTCCCACTGCTGGGCTAAGGCCTCCTCTCCCTTTCAGGAGAAAACTTGGACTTGTTCCACTATACTGCTCCAATGTGGGATGATGGATGCGCATCCAGAATTTCATTGAAATTACACACATGCAAGTTTCCTCACGATGTTTTCATGAACATACACTAATTAAGTATATGAAAATTCAATGTTACTAGCACAAGTAAAATGATTAGCCCATCTAGGTAGAGATATGTAGATATTAATTAAAGCAAATAAATAAATAATAATAATCAATTATAATGGCGTAAAATAAATAAAAACATAGTTTTTTCTATAATATTCTATATACATAATGGGTAGTGTGGTAGTCGGGGTATAAGAGTCGGTTACCCTCATGGTGCGACAGATCATCCTCATGAGAAGTGACAAAAGTAAATTACATTAATAGTCTAGAAATCTTATGGAATCCCTAAACCAATATTAAAGGCAACAAATACCATCAATTCCAGATTCGTCGAACAAGTTAAATTCCAATTTATTCCAAATTAAAAAATAAGCCTCAATCAATCAAATAAACAATCGAATCTACTCCACTGTACTTCAATTACAGCCAACCGCAAATTTGTATAACAAAGTGTTCACAAGAAACAATTATTACTCCTAACAACATTTTACCTCGAGTCAATTCTTCCCCTACGTATCTCCGTCCTTTTCAGACAAGCATGCGATGAACAGGCGGAAGAGAGATAGAAATCAAACAAATATAACAAACCGCGTGCCGATTGTTTGATTTCCGCAAGCGAGGCGTTGTGAACGCACTACCTGTGTCGCTAAACTGGTTAAGAGCTAGTGATGAGGAACTTATCGATAACTACGATAAGATTATTATAGAAATTATAAAAACGACAAGCCTTCCAAAAATAAAGTTTTAAAATAATTGTGATCAAAATCAAAATATACCCTGTTCCGGCTGGATCTTATTCTATTGCCAATCCGGAAACTAGAGAAGCTCTATGGAGAAGAACAAAAGAAAAACATATGGAAATAAAAGAATGTAAAATTTGCATTTTCTATACTAATATTATAAATTCGAATGTAATTGTGTCTGTCTGTATGTGACTTTTTACAGCTGAACCACTGAACCGAATTTGATGAAATTTAGTACGAAGCAAGCTTTTGTCAACTCAAGTCTACATAGGAATATATTTACACCTGAATACACCATAGGAAGGTGATAAACTTGATGACCAACCGCTAAAACGCGAGCGAGGTCGTAGGTGACAATTAGTCATCTATAAACACTTGTCTTATGTAATGAGACTCATCTATAATCTCTATATATTTTTAAAATTAAGCGAAGCCTAAGCACCATATTTACTTTTATATCAATAATTTGATGTGTTCCGGGTTGAAGGGTGAGTGAACCAGTTTATCAACAGGCACCAGGGATATATTATCTTAGTTCCCAAGGTTCGTGGTGCATTGGTGACGTAAGGAATGGTTAGTATTTTTTACAGCACCATTGTCAATGGGCGAAGTGATCACTTACTTTTAGGTGACCCGTTTACTCGTCTGCCTACCTATATGACAACAAACAAACTTATAAAATTAACCCTATTAAACAGTTTTGTTTCCAGTACACATAATATGCTATCCTACATAATGCCATAAATTAATTATAATAATGCACTTTCATGGAAATTAGTTATTGTATGTAATAACGCTGATAACAACATTATTTTCACAAAATTGCATATCACAAAATTTACATCAATTCATTAAGTCGTTTAATAGCTTTGTATTTTTATTTAATACAGGAAGGCAGACTAACAATTAGGGCATTACATAATATGTATTTATCATCATAGGAATATTCGCTTATCATTAATAAATAATCACCGACTTAAAGACATGAGTTTTGTCGATCACCACTCCAACACTATTACGAACGCCTTTGTTCAGATTTCCGAAGTCGATGTCGCATCATTCCCGATTTATTTTTCAATTTTTGGCACTTCCCTTAACAATGCTAATTTCAGGCTCAACGTCCTAAATTATAGATACGTTTATCATACAGACATATGTACATGAAGTGGAGTATAGTGTAGTATTTTAGAATAGTAAATAAAAGCGTATTGAAATATTTCTAATTCAATAAAATATCGATTCTGTGTCGTTTATTGAGACGCTCGCGTCTCAATAAACGACATCGCAATCGCATTACATAAAAATTGTTTTCAATTTAAATAATTTACTCTCATAAAATACATTTATACTTTGTGACATTTATTTATCGATTCATTGTGGTTAAACTCAATTTTAAATGTATCAGTCATTCATTAACTGTTGTCAATCTGGTTCACTCGGCATCGAATACAAAAAGTGATTTGTGTAAAATAATAAAAAAAAACCAAACGCTCCATTCCACCTTATGAACTCATTTTATTCTAAATTATATCAGAATACGCAGAGCCGCTTGAACGTGATTGAGAAAATCGGATGGCAGAGTGGGAAAAGGCCCACCTTTTATATAATCGCCATCGCTCACAGATATTGGTACTGTGAGAAATATAAACCATCCTTTACACCAACAATGCGCCACCGACCTAGGAAACTAAGATGTTATATCTTTTTACTGCAGTTATAATATTAAGAACTGCTGTTTGGCGGTAAATTATGTCATGAGTGGGTGGAACCTACGAAGACGGGCTTGAAGAAATCATATCACCAAGTCCGAGGATTGCAAGTAAATAAAAAATTAAACATAAATCTTTATCTTGATATTATTTGTCAGAGAGATCCATTCATATCGATTTATTTGTAAATCGATAGCAAAATGTATATCATTCATAATAAAACGGAATTCATTTTATCATTTACTTCGGCAAGGTCTCAAAGCGGAGACAAAGGAACTTTTCCACGGACAGTTGACCCTTTTACAAAGTGAGTTGGTAGTTTTTCTGGAATGCTTTTAGTGTTGTCACGAGTCAGTAGAATGCAACCGTTAAGATAGAAACATATTCAAATTAAATTATTAATTTTATGTAATTAAATGTTTTTTTTTTTGGAACGAAGTTCTTTTACGCGGCTTATAGTAGAGTGAATAGGCAAAATCGTCACGTGACGAATAAGCATTGTGTACCCTCCAGATGATCTTTCCTCTCTTTCCTTTCTCTCTGTCTCTTTCTACTGTATACGGTACATATTTTTACAACATATTTTTGTTATTATTTTAATTCCCTCGGGATGCTTAATAACAATATTGTAAATGTCAATTTTTTGTGAACTTTTTTCACTGTCTGTTATTTAATACTGTATAACGTAAAGCATCTTCGTTCCAAGCGTGTGTCCCAGGACACCACTCTTTTTTATTCCATCAAAATAAATAATTAGCGGCATTATTATATAACGTCGATTTATTGTAATTTCGCAGTAGCAACTCCTTGAAATTGGCCACTTGGGTAGAAGACTATTGACATTTTGTTAAGATTCTAACACATGAGTCTTTATATAAAAAGAGAGTTAAAGTTAAATCACAACATAATTCGAATGGCAAATAGTTATAGCCGTCTTTTATTTAACCCACATGAGTTGCTTTGATAACTTCACCTGCTGCTATAAGTTGCATATTGCTTAAGTATTTTCCGTTTAAGAACCACAAGGGATTGTGTTTTTTTCCTAAAGATATTAAAATTAATTATTGATTGCAATTTTCTTGTATTTTTTTTATATTTACTGATATTTTCTGCTATTGCTGTTTCCGATGCATTGATATGAAATTTAACGTAAGAACTTTAACCATTAATTTAACTGCCTTTTTCCAGTGGTTAGTTTTATAGGCAGATTTCGAGGTCCTGGGTGCAGATCGGGGCAATCAATAGCTATTAGGTTCGAAATACCCCGTAGATGTCTGGGGCTTGGAAGTCAGCTGTGTTTACACGACATGCTTCGAACAGCTTATAACTCGAATCATCCTTCACCAGAACGTATTCCTGTCATCCGATTTTGATTCCTTGTTGGATTAGGATACTGAAGTGACAAGAAGAGTTCGCACTTGTGTTAGCGCACACATCGTATCTTTTATGTCCTGCGCAGAGTAATAATCTTTTGATCATATATGATATCATTTTATACAATAATTATGATCTTTAAAAAAATAACCAATAGTCCCACTCAAGGGTAAGGCTTGGAGCTTATTCTAAACTAAGGTAGTGTACAGACCTATTGCGTGTTGAATTTCAGCACAATTATTGCGTTTTGATCACCAAATTATCAAAGATAAAACATATTTTAAGCATCATACAAAATAGTTTCAATGCACTCGTAACTGGTTCAACTAACAGGAAACATAGCTTTGAATTTATATAAAATAGAAAATATGGATACAATTTATTCACATGTAAACACGCGGGCGTCGCGATAAATACACAAAAGTGACGTGTATTTGCATTTTAGATGATTATTTTTCTTTGAACAGAGATGACCGGGATAAGATTTTTTTTAATTTTATAATACGGATTGGTGGACGAATAAATGAACCATGTTCACCATTACCCATAGACATTGGCGCCGTATAAAATATTAATCATCCCTTACATAAGCCAACGCGCCAGAATCTTAACGAACTCGGGAACGAACTATTATGACCTTCGTGACTATTCCTACACTGGCTCACTCATTCTTCTAAACGGGAATATAGCAGTACTAAGTATTACTGCATTAGAATATATGATGAGTTGATGGGCCTATACGTATACTTGTGTCGTATCCTTATTACAAAATAGAATGCGTGCAATGAACCCGAAGATCGTGAGTCCAAACCCAGTAGAGTAAGCTCCAAACCAACTCTAGAAGCCTTTTCCCATCTTTGTGGTTGACTTTCTCATTTTACTACTACTGTTTTTCTTTGCCGTTGCGACGTCTGCTCCATTTTGATCCAAACTGCAGTATTCTACAATAAATTATATATGAGAGAGAAAGAAAAATAATAACAGTTTATTATTGAAGTTAACAACAGTAAATAATTATTCTTAAATGTCTCACAGTAATGCAACGGTGTCTTCTCGTAAGAAGAACGCTTAGACCTTATACCACCATTGGTCCACTTGCTTGGACCTTGCTGATTCTTGTATTTACGGCAGTGACAGAATTTAATCCGAAATTTGCAGGATTCTTCATGACGTATGAGATGAATTACAAACATAAATTGTCTAGATTCAAGTGTGAGATTGAGGTTAGATAATTGTTT
Organism: Vanessa atalanta; assembly: GCF_905147765.1. NCBI lineage: Eukaryota > Metazoa > Arthropoda > Insecta > Lepidoptera > Nymphalidae > Vanessa > Vanessa atalanta. The sequence goes on from NC_061896.1 coordinate 150,570, forward strand.
TAATTCATTTGTATTGTGAAACTGTTTCTACCTTAAGCCTCGGAAAAATCTGTTCACAGTTTTTAAGTCTGACGATTCTATTGCGTTGTTTCTTTCACATAATATAAACTGTAGCAGCGAATTAAATGCCATGCTTTAATATTGTACTATCGTGAATCCGCTTATTTTGATTGCCTCACGATCCTTTATTAATTTATTGATGTCACTGGTATTCTATGACATTACTAGAGTCGATTATGAGATGTTTTTGCATTTTTTTTGCAACTATTAAATTAAGAATATTTATTCTAATTCGAACTTGAGATTTTTCTCATATTGAGCCCAAAATAGTTTTACTACGATTAAATATATAATGTCAAAGGTACGAAGTTTATTGCTTTTTTTCAGTTCAGATGTAATGAAATAAAAATAATAGAAATATTACGAAATCATGAAAAAATAAGAAAGGTATCAATTGCAAAAACATTATTCAACAACATATTATTCCTCTGTTGAGTAAATACCTCTCTAAGTACTTAAAAGGATCTTAAACGCTGCTCCTTTGCTGTTAATTTTGTACCGAAGAGCTATTCTGTATGAACAAAATTGAAACTCACTACAGAACAGTGTTAAGCGACATTAACTTTAGCAATTATGGCATTTAAAGAATACGCATCAAAAAAGCGTATCACCGTAAGTCGGTTCACATTTGTTGTTATTAATGAGTTTTTAAATAAAATTTTAACAAAACAAATAACCAACTTTAATTTTTTTCTTCAAAGTTAATCAGGAAGTAAACTATAAGAAATACAAGAAGTTTCTTTTATGGATCCATAAAAACCGAGTTCTGAGGTAACAATCATAAAGCTAACACAATGGAATCGGTAACCTTCTTTTTTCATTTAAAATAAATTCTTCTTATTAATATGTATGTATAAACACGTAGCTATAAGTGTAAGTAAGTACAGCTTGTAAATTTTATTGTATTTAAAAAGCCTGTTCTAATTTCATCGATGATTTACGATGCTACGGCCTTCATGTGACGCGCTACAAAATTTGGTACAAACAAGCTACACGCTCTACGAACTGCTACGTATGCTACAATACGTTCCAAAATCAACATTGCTATTTTGAATTTCAAAATTCTTTTTTGTTTATCATTTTAAATTTAGAACACGGATAGGTTGACATAGAGAAAGCCGTTTGTAGGCTCCTCATACCGATAGAATTACAGCGAATACATACGAGAATTTTTCAAATACAATTTGTATACTTGAAATTTCAGTTTTAGTAAAACTAAAATTACAGACGCATAAGTTTTAGTTACGAATCGTTCAAATAAGCCACAACAAGGGACAGTAGATTTGCCGGCTGGAAATTTGTCTTCTCTTATAAGCCTTTTGCTTCGTTTTAGGACATTTGCTGGCGGCATAATTGAAATTTATTTAATACTGTCAATAATAATAAAATAAAGTTTAATTATTAACTAAATTCATAAAAAGGCAGACTTCATTGAAGTATGGTTATTAAGTATTTATAAAGAAAAATAGAAAAATATGGCGTCGTTGCTACAGTTATTTTATATTAAGACCTATTCATTCTTCTAATATTGGTAATATGTTGGTCATATAAAATAACACACATTATAATACATTAGCAGCCTGTAAATATCCCACAGCTGAGCTAAGGCCTCCTCTCCCTTTGAGGAGAAGGTTTGGAGCATATTCCACCACGCTGCTCCAACGCGGGTTGGTGGAATACAAATGTGGCAGAATTTCGTTGAAATTAGACACATGCAGGTTTCCTCACGATGTTTTCCTTCACCGCACAGCACGAGATGAATTATAAACACAAATTAAGCACATGAAAATTCAGTGGTGCTTGCCTGGGTTTGAACCCGAAATCATTGTTTAAGATGCACGCGTTCTATCCACTGGGCCATCTCGGCAAAATAACACAAGTAGACCGATTTAATTGGTGGTATGGTTTTGTGTAAGCTCGTCAGGTGGCTTTAAACGAGCCATAAACTATTGTGTTCCTGTTTGAAGGGTGAGTAAGTTAATTTAACTACAAATAAAGGACATAACAACTTAGTTTCCAAGGTTACTGGTGCATTTAAGATGTAAGGAATGGTTATGAATATTTCTTGCAGAGCAAATGACTCTCCGGTGGTGACCCCTTATCATCAGGCCCCGTAACCCGACCGCGTACCGATTTTATAAAAACACCTATTTTATACGAAAAAAAATATACAAATCATTATTGACGACGTTGACGACCTCCGTGGTCGATGGTACGCCACTCCGACGTCTTGGGTTCGATTTCCGGACGAGCCGATGTAGAAAAAATTCATTAGTTTTTTATGTTGTCTTGTATCTGGGTGTTTGTGGTACCGTCGTTACTTCTGATTTTCCATAACACAAGTGCTTTAGCTAGTAACATTGGGATCAGAGTAATGTATGTGTTGTCCAATATTTATAAAAAGAAAATTTCGATGGATTTAAAATATATGTATATATATTATTTGGGTATTCATTGTATCTTTTTAGATACAATGAATACTTTAAAAAATTCACTATTTTATCTGTAGAGACAAATTTAAAAACACAGACCTAACCATCTATCAATGTGTGAAGCATGTAAATGGTTTATTATACAGGTGTGCGTGGCTCTGAAACAACAACACTACCATTCTCTATGACAATTTTATTCCCAATATTTCACAAAATAAATAAACAACTATCCAATATAACTTATTCATCACCAATTTACGCGTAGAATTAGTTAATTTTATTTTGCTCACTTAGGTTTTGTTTTACATTATTTCCAAATAATGATGCCCTTTAGATAATCAATCACGACCAACCTCAATGAAGGCTGACAACTTCACAGGTGACATTACAGAGCATAGGCTTAATAATTATTAGCTCTTCTCATAAATCGATGTGACGGCATTCCGATACGATCAGAGAGAGTTCAGACTATGCTAGATAGTTATTCCCTTTGACTGGAATTCACTACCAATTAGGAAAATCAAATCAAACAATTAGCGAAATTAAGAACTTGGCTTGGTAATTAATAATTTTAATCAAAACTATGAACGTTTTGATCATATTCGCTAACCTCATACTTTAAAGGTAACTATATCGTAGATTTATATGTCATGTATGAGTAAATACGAAATGAATTATAAATTAATTCAGTCGATATATCGTCGAGGGTTGGATCACAGTCGGGTTAACGAGCGTTGAAACTCAACTGTGAGCTCTTACTGTCATACAATGTAAGAAACAAAGTGTGAATAGCAAATGAAGCGGCGCGCGTTTACATCAAACCGATGCGACTTTAGGATTCATTATTAAAATTAAATATGCTTTATTTATTTTTCATACTTTATGACACCCCCATCGTTGCGGATGTAAATATATATTATGATGTAAGTCGAGCAAATGGGCTACCTGATGGTAAGTGGTCATCGATGCCCATAGACAATGGCGCTGTAAGAAACATTAGCCATCTCTTGCGTCACTAAGCTTTAGTCCTTTAGAGAATAATGTAGTCTTATTAATAGTGTTTATACAGGTTTTCAATTAAGTCTTAATGTTGTATTTTTTGTGGATTTTATATGTTGGTTCAGTTTCGATGATAGTGCATTTTTATGACTGGTAGCATGACCAGATTTTACAACTGGCATTGGATCCAGATCAAGTAAATTCTAAGCAGTCAGTGGCGTAAATAAAAGGAAATTCTCAGCGGTCAGTGGCACAGATGAGAAAAGGTTGTCTTAAAAAATGGTTTTATACTATTAATTTTATTTCTATAAACTGTGGTTTTATAACAAATACATGGGACATAACATGTTCCAAATCGTTACTCTCCACTTTCTAGTTAGCTTTTCTCTTCTTATAAAATAAATGACGAATATAAAAATATAACCAAGTGTGAGTCCGGATGGGTTCCGTACCATTATCTATAAAAACAGCAAAAAAAGATCATGTTAATTGTATGGGAGCCCCACTTAAATAGTGATTTAATTAAAATTTTAATCTACAAGTGTCTAACTATCGCGGTTCATGAGATACAGCCTGATAACAGAAGGACAGACGGACGGAGAACGGAGTCTTAGTAATAGGGTCCCGTTTTACCCTTTGAGTACGGAACCGTAATAAAATGAAATTTCAGGTCGAGTATGTTTTTTTCAAACATAACTCGAAACGATATGTTGTAAACGGGATTTACAAAGTTATGGAACATTTTATAGTCGAGACGAGGCGATAGTGGGTGAGCTCTGATTTATAAGCAGTATGTTGTGGCGTACCTGCGAGATATAGTTTAATCTTTATGATTATTAAACCCAGTCTTTACTCCTATATCTTAAAACTGCCACATTACTTGAGATTTAAAGAACATTGCTATACTTAATATTATAAACATGAAAGAGACCTGATTTGTTTGTCTTATCTTGCGTTTTAACTTTAGAAAAGACTGTTGTGAAATTCTATGCATGGGTCGAATGAGAGTGGAAGATAGTTTGTGAGCATTTTTTATCTTCATCAAATGGTTAAAAAAGTAGTTAAATAGAGACCGAGTTGCAGACAATCAAGTATTTTCAATAAGCGCATACGAAAATTATAATTACATAATTTTTAATTAAAATTACTTAGTCCAACTAAAGTGAAATCGAAAAAGTTTTATATTATGATCATATGTTTGAGGGTTGGGACGCCGGGGGCTTAAATTACAGGGCGTGCCCTAGGGCGTTTGGGCTATCATGTGTCCTGTTTTAGACGACCCTGAAGAGGACAGTAGATGACTTGATGACCTCGTGATGCCGTACGTAATTAATATAAATAGAGATCACAACAGTGGCCTCTAATAACTGCGCTACGCTCACTCTCGCAATAAAGAGAAATGGGGATCAACATTAACAGCATTAACAGCCTGTAAATTTCCCACTGCTGGGCTAAGGCCTCTTCTCCTTTTGAGGAGAAGGTTTGGAGCGTATTTCACCACGTTGCTTCTATGCGGGTTGTTGGATAAATGGGGATCACCGCAGCTTATACAAGAGTGGGCTTCTAGCAACTACGCTACCATTGCTGTGAGGAACGCTACATGCATCGCGTAGACGTACACTTAAACTCGTCGTCAGAGTTATCCTGCTGGTTTTTGAACCTTTAGTGGTTTACTCTAATATTAGGATCTAACAGTACAATTTGTAAAATATGTTGCGTAATACTTATAAGAGCGCGGGATAAGTTATATTTTGATTGGACACCCGGTTGAAATGAAGTTTAGCTTTTTATTACGTATTTATTAATTAGCAGGCACAGTGAAATAAATAAATAATGTTTGTTTATAATTAAATAGAAATAACATTATTATTAAAAATATCGTGCGAATTTAATCGGAAGAGACAGAGAGATAGAGAGGAAAAGGCATAACACTTTTTCTTTACGTTAAGTTGTCTGCCAGGTCTCTTACTGTGCCTCGCGTAAAAGATTTTCGTTCTAAAAAGTAATTGTACTACTTATATATCAATATATGTATATAAGAGCAAAATACCACTCACTGATTAATTACGAAATCTTGGAAACTGAAACACATACAAACTTAAAATGGCAGGTAGGTTCCATATAGGGTGTAGATATCCGCCAAGAATGGATTTTTTGAAACTCCACCCCTAAAGTGGTAAAACGGGGTTCTATAAATTTTGCACAGGTAAAGCTGCAGGTTCTAATTAGGTAATTATAATAAGGTAACTTCTTCTTTTTCCACTACTACTATTAATAAAACTCTATCAAGAATTTAAATTATAACAATTTAAATTTTTAATAAAATAATCATTTTAAAATAACATAAGATGTGAAGTGATAATTTCATGAGTTGACACCTTGTAGTTTTCGTGACAAGTAACACTTCAAAAATTTAATTAGAATTTCCATCAATTGCAAAAGTTGTAGGTAAAATATGTAGGATATTTGGTCAGAAATGGATTAAAGCCGATCTCGGTCGACGTGTTGTGGGCGTACGTGGGTATCGCGTGAAATGAGATAAGGAGAGGATTCCACAAAATCACTTAATTACAAAAAATCTATTTACAGATCATAATAAGTCATTAAGCACTGAGCGTTAATCTGTACTTACACTGGCTCACTCACCCTTCAAACCGGAACACAACAATACTGAATACTGCTGTTTGGCGGTCTACCGCCATTTGGTTGGTTTGAGATCGGCTTTAATCCATTTCTGACCAATACCGCCAGATATTCTAATATCTGATGAGTGGGTGGTTTAACCCTTGCACAAAGCCCTACCAAGAAAAGTGTTTCGCTTCTGCTGGTAATATATTATTAATGCCAATACATTAAATATATAAAAGCACGCTATGCCTTGGATGTTAAATTGAACCCGGTTGGAACCGCAGGGAGGAAGTACTTATATAATATAGTCATTTAGTTTGCAACCTTGTTTTTATAAGAAAGATACGCAACGTAAGTTTCCCCGATTCAAGTTAATAATAATTGTGGTCGATCGGGAATAGCATTCAATAACACAATCTCACGTAGCGGAGATGAAACAGTCAGTCGTGTGAAACAATCGCCTGTTACCAAATCGAATGTTTTGTATCACAATGTTGCCGTATTCAATATTGTAATTCCAGTATGGGGTTTAGAGTTAAACGTTATGTGAGTTTTTACTCCGATCAAAAAGGCTTTAGTTCTTTGTGTGCGCAATAGTAAGAAGTTTAATTAATAATTCATTCATAAATAAAGATTGTTTAGCTAGATAATAATGATGTATTTAACTAATATACCAAAGAAATTTCGTTAATTTAGTTTTTCTTGATATATCCTACTTTCGAAGACTTGTACTTGCTGGTAGAGCTGGGTAGGTTAGACTATTCATCAGATATGCTCAGTATTGCTGTGTTCCAGACACAAGTGACATATCATCTTAGTTCTCAAGGTCTGTGGCGCATTGGCGATGTAAGGCATAGTTTCTGTTTCTTGAAATGCCTAACCTACCTATTAAAATAACAAACAAGGAAGTAAAATACTTACAAATAATTCTTTTTTGTATTGTTTTCACTATTTATTGATATTTAAGATTTCTGCTAATTTTTACACTGTTGGTTATGTACGAGTACTAGTAGCTTATATACGAGTATATGGCCGTATTAATTACGAAAGTACGTAACCTAACAAGAGCACGTACGTACAATACGCAACCTCGTAGCGACTTTTATTAGCAGACTAGCAATATTCACATTTATTTCTTAAATTAACATTTACTCGAGACTCAGGGCGACATATCTTTATTACTGCATTTGTTAAATTACATGACTGTATCAAACACTCAACAACATCAGCGTGGAACTCAAAACGCCATTGAATAATGCAAATTGATTCGGTACACAATGATTGTTATATCGGTCGCTGTTTCATCTCCGGCTCATCTTGTTATCAAATACCGTTAACACAGTGCTCTCTGCTGGCTGCACTTTATTCAATTCGGATTTAAATTTAAAAGAGCGAACGCTTTTAAAGGAGACCAACTAGTATCAAAATGTATTTCAAATGTAATTGACATTGATTGTTTTAAAAAATTATATTTGACATTCAAGTCGATTATAAACTTATCGATTGAGATATAAAAACATTTAAAAAAAAAAAAGATTTTGTTTAAATACACTAAAATGAAAATAATAAAATTTTACACTAATTAATACTTTTATTGTAAAAACATGTGAGATTTAAATACTCGTATTTACTTAGTTTGAAAATTTGAATAGATAAAATTATTAACATCAAATTATTTAATTTACTTGTTTATCTACACGAGTAAATCTCTTATATAATTGTATGTTTTCTGTTTAAAGTAAATAAAATAATAATTATTGTGTATAATGAATAGGTTTTTTTTTAAATGTATCTACATGGAAAGGAAAGTCTTGGTGCAGTTGTTGATTTGACTAAGTTTAAGTGATCATATGAAATATTATTGATATCAAGATTGGCAAATAAAAGTTCAGCAGCCAAGGATGGTAGTAACTGACTGTCGAGGCAATGTAAGGTTTGGCTAATTGACTGTCGGAAAGCTGGAAATAGTTTCAAACTCTTCATTCAGATTTTCGCACCAAACTTCTATACATTGGATCGTTGATCGACTTTTTGTTCAGTTTTTTCACAAAACTTCTGAAAAATTAACTTTTGCGGACTACATAAACTCAAAACATTTTTACCGTAAAAAGAAAAGGGGTTTTGATTATTTGTGAATATATAAAAACATTATACTCACGTGACACAAAGTTTTATGTAATTTCATTAATAAAAGGGTATATTATCTCTTCGGCTCAGCCATTAGTGATAATTGAACAACGTCCGAAAATTTCAAGGTTATTGGGCCACCCTTTCCGCATTAGCAAAAAAACGTCAACGAGTTCTCTTTACACGCTAATGAAGAGATTTAAGCCATTTCCAGTTCTCTAACAGTTAATTGGCACATACCCTTTATTATTTAATGATCCCTGAGCTAGACGAACATAGTTATTACTGGAGCTCTTATTAAATTTGCGGTACAGGAAAACAAGATACGTTGTGTGTATTAAATATAATTGGTACTAAATATGACTTATGTTTTCTGGCACTACACTGAGTGGATCATGTAAGTAATACAACTTTTCTATGTGTATCCTTAACATTAAATGTTTTTGTTCAATGCTAAGGATATTAATAAGCTATGAATTCATTTTGTTTAGCTAGTGTGCGGTCAAAGGTAATTGAGTTGAATTTGTCGTACAGTAACAAGTTTAAATATACCACTGATAGACGAAGACCTCATATCCTCTTTAGAAAAACGTTTGCAGGTTTTTCCACCACGCTGCTCCCGTATAGATAGGTCAATATGTGTGTAGTGTATTTAGTATAATGCTTCTGTTGAAATGTTGATAATTGTCCATGGTATGATTTTGATCATACCATGGACAATTATAAACTTACTATCCTTCTCGTGCGAGCCGCGGCAACGTGTGTATCGTTAGTGCGCCGCGCTTAAAAAGTTAGCTAGTGTAATGAACTATTATATTTCTCTTATCCTATAAATAATATCACCTATCCCTGGGTTTGTGTTCTTTATGTCTTTGAAGACCAAGGGAGCGCTTCCAAGAAGAACGTGTCTTCGAGAGTAAGATCCCGGATTGCGAGGTAACAACTTCTCTTTTTATCATCTTAATACATTTATCTCTCGCGCGTACAATTATATTAGTATTGTTGAATTTCATTTGACCAAGTCAGGCTACCTAACCAATTACTTATGTTATGTCACGAGCTTGGATTTCAATCTGATACCTCAGGTTTTACCGTATTGCGATGCAAAGATTCTAAATAGCGCCTCAAGTGTCAAAATTGTGAAGCCATCTAAGAACGATACTTTGACAGTTTTCGATACAATTTATGCCACGGAAAAATGTATTTATTAAATATAAATTAGATTTATGTGTTTTCTTGCTGGATGAGACAATTATTATGTCGTCGATAGCCGATGTAATTAAAGCGTCTAGAATACACAAAACTAATGCGTTCTGGAGAGATAAAGGGGAACGGTGATATCTCTGGGAAAAGGTTTCTGTGTGTAATCGTGATCCATCTAATTATGTCTAAACTTTCCTTCCACTTTATACCAAAAAGAATTGTTCTGAGACAAGTTTTAAATTTCGCTGTCAGAGGCGCGCGGATTATTTTGCATCGCCAATACTGTAGTTAAAAGTTATTACGCAACAATATAATTAAAACTTTTAACAAAACATTATTATATTAAATGCCGTAATAAATGAATAGTTAAATGACTTTAAAACAAATAGCTAAGTTACCAACCAGTAATAGAATCTTAAATTACGTATTCCTCGCAAAGAAACCGATACTATCAAAGAATAAAATGATGGAATAAAAAAAAGTCAATTATACCTTAACGAGAAGTCGAGGACACAGAGAATGCAATTAAACTGTGGTTTTAAGACGCGAACTAACTATCGAACTACTAAATACATTTTCTTCGTAACATTTATTTAATTAATGCACCAATTTCCTCGCGACGGAGACCTACTCCTATTCGGTCATTTATAACGCGACGGTTATAGAACCCTAGTTCACTTACAATTGATAGGAATTGGTGGCTTTAGGACATTATTTTTATGTATTAACATGAATACGATCTCATCTAAACAATGTTGTTTTTGATTACGAGATAATACTCAATATATTAGACAAATTAAACCACATTCTGTGTTAGTTACATTGCAGTAAATCACTGCCTTTTAGATTTGACTATTCTATGTATGTATGTCACCGTAAGATTTTAAATTTCGTTGATGAGATGAAATAATGTAGTGGTAACTAATCGTAGCAGTACAAGGACAATGTTTAGGTTCAACTCTCTGTTGTATGGAACACTACACATATAACCTAAAATACGAGTCAAGTTAAACCAGACAGCGTAGCATTTTAGCAAACTCCTTTCATATCAGTCAAGACGATAATTTGACAAATCGCCATTAGCGTTCGGATCCGTCCGAAATGTCGATGGCTATTGGCGCTCCGACGGATAATTTTATAAGGATTGATGTAATTAAGAGTGATTGTTGCTACGAGAGAGGTTTGCGGGCATTAAACGTGTACTGTGATGAGAGCGATTAATACCTTTAAGGATATATTTTCCACATAATTATGCCGAATTTTCAATAAAAAATATTCTTAACACTAGGGAGTTCTACTGATATAGTAACTCTTGTATTTAGGGTAAGGCTTATTAAGGCAGTCCCTCACCGATAGCGCTTGCCAGTAATGTAACAATCTAAGATTCGATTTGGAGCATTACCTTACAGTATCGCTTCATTGTCTGACGAGCATTCAGGCGAAGCACCGCCCTGCACTACTCCACTCCATTGCGAATATAGATATGATTATCTACTTTATCGGCAAGCATTCCTATTCGCTACTCAGATTTATTTTACACAAAACTTAAATATATTTTACTGTAGCGGCTTAAACCCTGGACATCATGATTTGTAGCCTCAAAAGCAGTCCACTAAGATAGCGATATTATCACTGATATCATATTTATGTACGATTATCGAAAAATATGTTGTGTATTGTATAACAAATTGAAATATTTTTTTCAATACTTCACAAAAGTCAGAAGAAGTAAGCTATGGTCGTATTAAATCAAATTCCTTTGTTTTATTTGTTTTATATTATAAAGTTTAATGGCCACACCCCTCTCTTTAGCTTTCTTAAGATTTTATGAATGAAAATTTAAAATTTTCCTAACGAAGCGCTGCATAAAGTTTCAAAGCCATATTCTTAGTGCTCGGATATAAAAGAATTTTTAACATAAATTTACAAAGAAAATACATTTAAAACATACGCCTGTAAATATGTATCATTATAATTTTTATGCGTTGTTATATCTCCTGAACTCCGTGTCTACGAATTTGAAGAAATGAAACTGGTCGTCAGGGGACGCCGCCAGCATCGAAATTAATCGTAAAAATATAGAACTTATTTAAAAAAAATATATTTTCATTTTACTTTATATTTTATAAATGCGTAAACTAGCTGCCTGTCCCGGCTTCACATGGGTATAATAGTAACAAAGGTATACACGTCTTATATTGAATTCTATATAGATTGTCGTCGTCGTCTATATAGATTGAATAACAAACATAAAAAAATAAATATTATTAAAAAAAATTCCGGCTAGAAAAGTTGTAATTCTCGACACTTTTCTCTACTATAATATGCAGGTCTTATGCATGTAAACCTTTATCTAGAATTGCTCTTTTTATTGATGAAAACCGCAGTAAAATACGTTGCGTAGTTTTAAAGATCTAAGCATACAGACGACGGGAAGCGACTTTGCTTTATACTAGTTAGAGATATATTACATTCTTGTTATAATAATAAAAGTTTCCGTAATACTTGTGCACTATATGTTCTGCGTAGTTGACTCGTCTTCCGTGAAAATGGCCGACCCTGATCGAAATCGTTCAAGAGGATATTATCATAATAGTTTATTTCATCAAATATATACCTTGTTATCTCTTTAAGAAGCTTAAAAACTGCAGTCGACCGCTAGCCAAAGTAAAAGTTTTAACAAAACATTGTTAAAATAAACTCTTATTAAACATCATTACATAAGTCTTTACTTATATACAATATTATTATTTTTATAAAATCTTAGTATAAAATACTATTAGTACCTTATTAGACATATTGTCTTGTAAAATAATCATATAAACGGTTTAAGTGCTCATGTTACTAACTAGTACCGATAGATGGCGCTAATTATTTTTTTTACTTTTCTGAATTACGCTGGCTAGACATTTGTTTATTCAGGTTAAAATTAAAAGTAATCTTGTAAATAAAATACGATTTATACGCTTTGAAGGGAAACCGGAGTTCCCTTCATTTCGAATCGTCGACGCTTAGGCGTATGACGACGTATGCACACGTCATTCTTCCCTCCCAATGTTGACAGCTTCCTAAGCCGAGTTGCAGCCTTACTGGCGTCACACTTAGGACGCCCATATTCTGAGGCCTTAAGTAAGCTCCCAAAACCCGACTTGAGTATCTCCACAGCTGCAGAGGCCCTTACAGGGTCACCGGCATCAGGTCTAACATACACATTCGAAAAACAAATCTTGTAAGATGACTGAGATGCTTGACTGAATTATATTTTTATGACCAAGCACGTCCGAAATTGAGCCCGGTCAAAGACAAATCCGAATAATACTCGAAACGTCTGTAACCGAACATTTACAATGGAAGACGGCTTAAAACGAATTATTGGGTTTTATCGTAAAAGAAAATTCATTAAAAGTGATGAGTACTTAATATTAATTGGACTTAATGGAAAAGTCTTCAGTTTCGAGACGAGAAATGAGCGAATGAGATCAGCGATTTTTGGCAATTACATCTGAACGCGATTGTCTCCCGCTAATGCGTATTAATGATTCCTATGGACAAGACTAAATGTATAAATAACATTACCTACATTTATAAGATAAAATAAGGATTTTCCTTCTTGCTTTTTTAACCAGGCTTTGCACAAGCCCCTCTGGTAAGCTACCATACACTCATTAGATATATTACCGCTAAACACTATTGTTGTGTTTCAGTTTGAAGGCTGAGTTAGCCAATGTAAACGCAGGCGCAAGGGACATAACATCTTAGTTCCTAACCTTGGTGCCGCATTAGTGTTATGTAGAGAACGGTTAACATTTCTTACAGTTTCAAAGTCTATGGTGGTGGTGACCACTTACCACCTGGTGGCCCATTTGCGCATCCACCTACTGGCGTGGCATAAAGGCGTTTTATGCTTAAAATAATGACTCTAATCAAACCTGTATACTATAAAATATTTACAGTTATCACTTACCATCAAGTCTTACCATACTGGGCTATTTAACAGTACGCCTACCCATTTCAAATAAAAAATAACTGTCACTCATTTTCGAAAGAAGAAACAAAGTTTTTCTAAATGGAATATGAATTCAAAAGGCACCAGTAAACGTTTTCTATTTTCTTTAATCATTAAAACTTTTAATTCCGATTCCATCTGAGAACTTAAAAGCAAATATTCTTATCCAAGAAAGTGGAATCAAAGACTTGTCTTCTTGTTGGTTTAATCTTAGACGAACTAAGTCCACGATACTCTAATTAATAAGAAAGCACAATCGTAGGAAGCTGATTGAAACATTGACAATGGGAACAGCGGGGACAAAGTAAGGAGAGCCATAACATTCTGAGTGCTGATAAGCGCGGTCATCACTGTAATGGCAGCCATAACCACTACCAATGTTATTTAGACACTCCAAATATCCATGAAACTCCTTATATATAGAACCGAATGGTGTTATACTTGTATATGTTTAAGGTTTCGGCATCATTTGACCGAGCATCATGGAATTTATCATTTATACTTGCGTGTATTTGTTTTATGGAGAAGGGTTTTTGTACAATTTGGATAAATTACATTAATCTTAATTGAAGATCAGGGTAGGTCCAGGTAAGCATTTGGAGTTTTAGTTGCTTCATTTGTTTTTATAATTAATTCAGCTCGGAATCATCCTTCAAATACCCATATGTTTCAGGGACTAGATATGATGTTATGTATATTCACAAAAATATAGGTCGCATAAAAAGTAAACACCAAGTTTCCGATTTCGCAAGCTCGATACATCCTTGGTTTCGTTTGTATAATTAAATTCTGCAGATATTTTCAGCCTTTATTATTATCAAATTTAATTCTTATAGTATCGTTTATTCAGAAAATCATGTTTAATGACTATAAATGAAATTTAATAATTGACCATTGTTTACGACGACCTCAGTGGTCGAGTAGTATGTAAATCGGTTTTCATGGGTATGCCAATCTGAAGTCCAGGGTTCGATTCCCGGCCGAGTCGTTGTAGAAAAAGTTCATTAGTTTTCTATGTTGTCTCGGGTCTGGGTGTTTGTGGTACCGTCGTGACTTCTGATTTTCCATAACACAAGTGCTTTAGCTACTTACATGGGAATCAAAGTATTGTATGTGATCTTGTCCAATATTTATTTATTTATTTAAATTTGTAAGAGTATTGTAAGAATTTTCAGAATTTGAAATTATATCAAAAAATGTAAGAGCACTTTAAAAGAATCGCCTTCAGCAGCCGTCGACTTCTTAACAAATGGTAGCGGACAAAAGACCAAAGCGTCGACAGTCAACATAGATAAAAATATAAAAAATACTCCGTTAGAGCGAAGCGACTCCCTCTGATTAGTTTAATACTACATCCGACCCTTGTTTATGATGCTTGGAGTTAAAATTAAAAAGGGACCGCTTTGGTAATCTAATTTTAAAACAAGATGATTACAATCTGTGAAAATTTGGTCCGAAATATTTACTTGTTATTGAATGTTAAATTTAAATCGTTTTTCTCTCGAAATTGTCGATGTTGAGTTACTTTTCATCGGTTTGGAGTATTCGTTTTCCTTGTCCTAACTTTATTGACTAAAATGTATCAAAATTATCTTTTTGACACTTTTATGTAAATAGTATTTCTGTCTCAATTTACTTGTATTACTGAAGAACTTTTGACTTCTGAGAGGATTCTTGATTCGTAATTAATTAATATAATTAATTAATTAATGATATTATACTTCTTAAATTTGTATTCTGTGAAAATAGGTATTAGCTGAAAATAGATAAATGTAAAAGAAACTGTTAATTATTATTGATAGTGCTTCGTAAAAACACGAAGGTCTGAAATATAAACAAATCCACATTAAAAATAGACACTTTGCAAATGAATAGTGCAAAGAATACTATCTACAGTTGCTATTCGAATCGCAATTCGGATTCTCTGAGCAAAAAAAAAAAATAACAGACCTTCTTCAGACAGTTTGAGAAAAGTTTTTGTACAATTACAAGGGATGAATATTTGCATATACATAAATAAAAAAAAAAACCAGCGCGTTTGTGCAATTCACACACGGTAGAAGTGATATTTAGGTACCTATAATTATGAGTTTATTTGTGTTTTAATGTCTTGACGCATTTTCGTTTCAACTAGTTTCAGATCACAACTATTCTAAAGAATTTTAAGAACATTTAAAATAATAGTAAAAACAAAATTAAGATAAAAATATGTCTTGTTTTATGAAACACATTTTTTTCCAGAAATTGATTACACTCAGAAGTGAAATTAAAGTCACTTGCAATAGCAATTTTAGTGCCATAAAAAACTTGTTAACTATAAAATCTGTATGTTTTCGATTGCTTCTTTTATCGCGGGGTGTTTTATTATATTTTAATGTTATTTTAGAGCGTTAGTTGATTTTATTTCACTTCATTGGTTAGTGAAATGTTACAATATATTATATTTATTCTCATTATTTACCAATACGTAACTGCTAATGACGTTCATGATACCAATGAAAAGATACAAGAACTTGAAAAAGAAAAAAATGATCTGTTCAAACGAATTAATGAAGCAATAGAAGAAAGTATTAAATCTTTACAAAAATCAAATGAAACGGATGCCTTACTTGGACTGAAGTACATGTCTGATCTTAAGGAACATTTAAAGGAAGCAAACGAAACTATTGTTGATGTAAACGAAAATAGGATTAATGTTTCAGACGTCAATAGTAGAAGAAAGTTACGACATAGGATGAAGAAAAATGACCCTTTCGATTTTGAGACAATTTTAAAACCAAAAAAAATGAAAGTTAAAGAATGGAAAGAAATAGTGTTGGACCGGACGAAGATGCAAAATCAATTGAACGAATGGATTCTGAAAAGGCAAAAAGAAAAAGAGCGCCTTCAAGAACAGAAACTTTACAAAAAGGGACTGATATCGTCAGGAAAATTCGAGAAGTGTCCTAGATTTGGTTATCAAGGAATGAAAAAAAAGGTTGGCAAAGATAAAGAAAAAATAAAACACTGCAAAGAAATAATAACTGGCTCCGATCTGGATGAGGCTTACAAAAAATGTATCAGTCTAACTAAAACTCCAGTAACGACAACAGATATATATGACAATATAAAATTATCCGACTATATGAAAAACGCAAAAAAGAATAAGTATCCGTGTTGTAGGAAGTGCTGTAAAAAATCGTACATGGGGTGTCTTTGATGACGTACTAATAGTACAAGAGGGCACATTCGTTATATGCTTAGAACTATAAACGCAATAATATTAAAATAGCTATTAACAAAATTATAATTATGCAGAGATAGACAGGCACACGAAACAGATATTTTTTTTTATAAAATGCTATTTTTAAATCATGTAGTCCATAAAGTAGACGACTTCCATTACAATTGAAACTGCTTATTCAAATTAAGTATCACGCTTACTTATTGATAGTCAAAATAAAATTAAGAACCTACATCCGGTTCAAAAAGAAACTCAGAAACTGACCTGAGAAAACTGGCAAAAGATATTCAGCGATTTTTTTTATGTCAATTTCTGTAATTGTTTATGGTATTCAATATTATAAAGAAAAAAACCAAGAGGCGATTTTTTCATTCTCAAGATGGGCCTTTTGCACAAAATTTCTTAATTCTTAATTTTATTTTAAATGTATTCTAGGATCCTATATTGTAAAATCTTCTATATGTCTCATAAAAATGTTATAACTACCTAAGTATGCAGTCGAGCAAAGATATACTGAAACGACACAACAGTGGTATGCGTTATGCTTCGATAAATGATCCCTAGCAGGTTCTTACTTACTCGATACAAAGACATTTACAGCTGGTATTCATAATTATTGTAGCTTTTATATGTCACAGTGCATTTTGAATTAAAATGATTTCATCATCTTTTTTGTTTATTTTAATATTATGAAATTAAAATCTACTCGACGTCTAAAGACGTCATTTCAGAGACTTTTCAGTTTGTTTTTCTTTTGAATCAACATGACTTTTTTTTGGGCATACGGTCTATTCGTTAATATCGTTTTTCATTTAACGCTGCTTATAACGCACTAGAGAACTTATTTGATGTTATTGAATATTGTGATAAAGCGTTACAAATAAAATTATATCACGTATATTTATGGAGCGTTCTAGGTTTCAATAAACGTCATGCAAAATTTTATAATTTGACATAGAACTGTACCAGTGAAAGAATATAATAAACGACATTTAAATCGCCTCTAAAATTTTACTCTTGATTCGATTATATTATGATAAAAATTTGATGGATGAAAATTTGGATGTTTAACAAATTGCGCAAATTCTTTGCGAGCTATTTCCCGCCCACCGACGAAGTCTTGTTAAACAGCAGATATGAGTTATCTCTTAACTTACGTAGTTTTTGTTTTCTTGACTTTTCAGGAGGTATAACGCAATTGGGACGCGAAGAGGGAAAACCTAGTCCGAGTAATCGGATCAGACTTCCGATATACGTCGAAGGCTGCCAATGCAAGGTTTTCAGGGAGCTGGGTACCATTAACAGGCTACCTATATTCAGTTTTTTTTTCATTTTCCTCTATATCCGGTCATATCATATTAACACATCATCTCGTTTACTTATCACATATTTGTCCCAGTCTAAGTAGACAATAAAAACGCCCAGGAGATATTTTGAGAGATAAATGTCACTTATATTATCGTGTTGGGTGAAACTAAATCGTTTTGCCCTGTTTCAAATAAACTCTTTAAGTTTTTTGCAAAACATAATA
The DNA here is from genome assembly GCF_905147765.1 of Vanessa atalanta. Taxonomy (NCBI): domain Eukaryota; kingdom Metazoa; phylum Arthropoda; class Insecta; order Lepidoptera; family Nymphalidae; genus Vanessa; species Vanessa atalanta. Next base: position 168,779 of record NC_061896.1, read on the forward strand.
TTATAATAACCGAAGTTTCTATTTACCTCTCATTATTTTGAACGAGTGGTGTATGTGGCATAATTATAAAATATACCGGTAAACTCCCAAAAGGCCTCATCACAGAAGTGGGTCAGCACCGCGGTTAAATATTTGCACTAACACAAGAGTATTGCTATGTTTAAATTGTGTATCATAAAACTGTGAAACAAAATACATATTCTTTTTTAAAGAAAACAATACAGCATTCCTTTTTTTTCTTGGTTCATTTATATAAATAAAGAATTTAAAATAAAATACCTTTACTAACTTCTTCTTTAATATTTGACAAAATTACAAAACACGTTATGTTGAAATATCTATTTGAATAAATTAATACTTAATAATATCTTCACAAATTAAGATGACTTTATTTATTTACTTTCACCCCTTCCTATTTAACGTCCTAATTTTTTAAAACCTTGCTCTCACAGATTATTATTTGTACTTTAAAGGCCATATATTAGTAACACTTTTCTATATGGACAAAGGATGGCAACACCATAGGAGCTCATAGGAGCTCTACTACACTTAATCCTTTATTATTATCCCGTACTATTTTGCAACTTTTTTCAATTGCATAAATATGCAAGTAGGCAATTGAAAAAAGTTTCATCTTCGAAGTTTAAGAAATTACACCTTCGAAGTCTTTTCGAGTTCTTCTACGCCAATTTTAAACCAAACTTCAAGCTTGTTTCATACTCAAATTTATCAAAATCAGCTCAGTGATTTGTCTGTTAAAACGTTACAGATAGACAGAGTTACTTTCGCACTTGTAATCAGAATATATATATATATAATATAGTACAGAGTAAAATATATAATTATACCATAACCGGTAACACTTATAAAATATTACTAATACTATACAATATATATAATACAATACATAATACAACTGTCTAACTATCACGGTTCATACAAGAGAGAGAGACAGACAAACGGACGGACTGCGGAGTCTCAGTAACGAAGTGGAGTCTACGTACAAAATTTATTGAACTTCTTAAAATGCTGTTTACAATACATTTTTGTTCATCAAGAAGTCAATAAAACTTCTCGAAACATTTTCAAGTCTAACCTCATCGAAATAAGAAAGCGAATGGATCGATATTCACAAATATCATTCCAAATATTTTAAAGGAAAACGGAATTCAAACGGGACGAATGATTCAGAACTTATAATTTGAGATTTGATTTTAGGATAAGATTTAACATTCAGCATTCCTCGTACAACTTGATTGTATTGACAATTGTATAAAAGCGTAAATCATTAATTCAAATTTAGTTGATTCCCTGATTTGATTCCCAGTATTTGGTAATCTAATGGTACGAGCGAATAGTGCCGACACTTGCTTGGTTGCTGTATCATTTTACATATCGACTTATGCGTGTAATATCGTATTACAACCCTCGCTAATCACCCGTGATTGTGTTACGAGGATTAAGATCCTTACCTGGGCCTCATTGGTTTATCCGGTATTAGGTAATGGGTTTTCGTGTACTGAGAACTTAATTGATATTTATTATAACTTAAAAGGATCCTTGAAAGTGCTCTTTGTGACATTCATCTTTAATGTACTGTTGATGCGTTTATTAATCGACTTCAAAAAAGGTATTTATCGTTACGCTTTTTTATATTTGGTACATCAGAAATCCATTATTTATGAACCGATGTGCAATATTATTTTTCGTTTGGGAGATTATACTTTCCGCTTGGTCTCATTTACGGTTTAAGAAAAAATCCCTTTAGATTGAAAAAGACAGTCTTTTATCAATACTGTCTTTTATAACAAAATTTTACATTATTGTAGGTTGTAGTAGGTAAATCTATTATAAACTGGAAATATCCTGATTAAAATATAAGTGATTTATATCTGTTGACGGAGTTTCGTGCAAATGTGAAGATATGTACTGTTTATTCATCTGTTGTTCTACGTTCTAAATTCATAATTATTTAAGAATTATTTACATTGAAGGCTTAAATATATAAATAGCTTAAAATAGATTCAAATCGTAACTGTGTAGGATAGAGTCAAGAATGCATTACCATAAATATTAAACCTTATCTTAAAATATGTATTTTATAAAACTTTTACGTGTCTGAAGTCGTGGCATACGGGGCGAACCTATACTGGAAATTATTAAAAAATACATTGAATTCAAACGTAGAAATTGAAAGGTATAAATGTATGACGGAAAATTGAATTGGTAGAAATCGAAAAATAAAGGTTTCGTTTCGATGCAAGATAATAAAAATCCAACAGAAGCTGGCTTCGTATCACACGACGATAAGATAACGCGTCATTCCTAACCTATTTGTATTATTGTGAGATGCTGGACTACTACGGGTCGGCTGGAAGGTACGGTTACTTTTTCTTTTATTTTTAGTATTTATTTGGATGTCTTCCTCCCCAACTTCGACCAATATCAAGGAGGATAGCCAACTACGAAGGTCATATTATAGTGTAAAAATGTGTGCACCAAACTAGGACGTCGGGGTCTGAGGTCTTATACTCGTATCTAGACGAACGAGGCAGTCGAATAAAACAATATATGAGTAACTACAATAATAGTTTTCCTTGCAGTGCTAATAATGCTAAGTCTATGGGTGGTGGTGACCACTTACCATAGCGGGGCCCGTTTGCAAATATACTAATCTTAGTGAAATTAGAAGATTATATGTTCTACGAGTTATCAGCCGCGGCTCGAGGTTCAAGCTTGCTTCATACTAAATTACATCATTAGTTGATTGTCAATTGTAAAAGACAGACAGAGTTACTTTCGCGTATATAATATTAATAAATATTTTTAAATCTTGTTCATGTATTCACAGGATGCTTCGAGAACCGATAGTATCACTCGCTGTCTCCTACGAGATGTAGTAAGGGATAATACGGTCGAGACATTACTCAGATTAATTTGGACCAAATGAAGTACCCAAATGGCTATCCGAAGCTATATCCAATCTTCTATATTGCTCAATCTAACACTATGTATTAGGGTCTTGTCCTATAACATTAGTCACGGCGTTTATGGATCTTTAACGCTTAAGTAGTTATTATATCGAACGGTTCTAATGCTGCACGCCTTTTAATTAAATATAAGATCGAAAAGATTTCTTTTTTAGTTATTAAAAAATCAGACTCCAAAAAAATGACGTCAACAAGTCACAAGACAGAATAATAATTGAAAATTAAAGATGGCATAATTATTTAAGATGGAAATTTAGAACTTTCTGGGCCAGAATACGCCTATAGATGTCATAACAATTACTCAACGATTGTCTCTTGTGTACTGTCTCTGTATGTGACAGTAATTTATCATACAAATGCTGTATAAAGTTGTATACAAGGATTGATATTATTTAACGACTTTAATAGCATATTTAATTGGCGGTAGGACTTTGTGCAAGCCCGTCTGAGTAGATTCTACTAAGTCATCTTATATTTTACCGCATACAATATATACTTAATATCGTTTTATTCCGATTTGAAGGGTAAGTGAGCCAGTGTAACAAGGGTCGTAACATCGTAGCTCCCAAGGTTGGTGGCATTGGTGTGATGTAAGGAATGGTTATTATTTCTTGCAACGTCAATGTCTATGTGCGGCCCACCACCATAAGATGACCCACTTGCCCGGCCGCCTACCTGTAACATAAAAAAATACATACCAATAATGTAACTGCAAACGTTTGATTTGTTGATATTCATTATTGTCTGTCTCCGAAACTCATCAGATCTTTACCAAATTTAAATTTATTTACTGAAACTCTTGTGTCCTAAAAAACTTTAAATGTATATTTGTCTGACGATTATAGAGCACTTCACTGCTTCGTGTTCATGTGTGTGATACAAAAACTGTTTTCACAAATATTTATGCCTTCATTGGGCGCTATCAGACAAATCGATCGATGGATAAACCTATTATTTTAATGTCCCTATTCTTTCATTGAGGTTAATAAATAAATAATAGAACAAAAGCGTTGCGATTAAGTGTATAATAATATATACTGAGAGTTAGTTGCACTTCTACATAACAAATATATGTATGTATTAACTTTGTAAAATTCTGTCTGGGTAGGTAGGTATAGTACGACACAATTTAAATGTAGATTCGACAAATAATAAAAAAAAAAACAATCCGTCATCAATTTTGCGAATATATTCGGTTATATGACATTACAAATTATTACGTCTACGTAAAGATCATTTTCGCATAACAAATAAATAAAGATTGATGATTTTGAAGTAACTTAATTCGGATGTGATCGGTTTTACGAATTTTGCCGATGCTACATTTAAGTTATGTCGTCCACTTACGTCATATATTCTAGAATACAAAGTAATACTTAGTATTGTTTTGTTCTAGCTTGAAGTGTGAGTGACCCAGTGTAATTACAAGGGACATAACATCGCTGTTCCCAAGGTTGGTGGTGCCTTGGAAACTTAAGAAATTATTAAAATTTCATACGGCGCTAATCTTGTGGGTAGTTGTGACTACATACCATCGGGTAGCCCAATTTCCTGTCCATTTAATAATGTCATAAAAATCAGAATAAACAAATTAGCATAAAACGTCACTGTCCGTAACGTAAGCACACAAAAAACGTAATTTAAGTAAACAAAAATTAATTCAGGGCTGAACAAGGAAGCTATTAACGTTATTGATAGTACGGTACTATATTAGATTCGAAACTTCAGAGTAAACCTCATTTGTCATCTCTTGCGGGAAAACTCAGTTTCGCAGCGTAAAAGTTAGATAATAATAATTATTAAAATGATTTACAAGAAATAACCGTTAATCTATTAAAAATATATAATTAAAAACCCGCATTCGAACAGCGTGGTGGAATATACTCCAAAACTTCTCCTCAAAGGGAGGTGTTATTGTCATACTAGGTAATTTAGTATATTTAAGCGATGTCAGGAGGTGATTAATTCATGATAAAGTCGTCAATTGATCGACTGACATTATATTTATTCTATCAGCATGAAGACGAGGACAGAACATGTTCATGACGAAGAAACTCTCAAAGAAGCCGCTAATTAAATATGGTTTAAATTTATTTTTATTAACAGGAAAGGAGTTCGAAACTCATGTATAAATAATAAATAAAATAAATACATGATTAACGTTTTTTGTTCATCATTTTAATCTAAAGTATCCAATTTCTTTGTTTATCATTATTTGACAAGGTTATAAATAATAATTTCAACAATAAAACGTCACCAAACGTGATATATGATTGGACGATAAACATACATTATGATACCATGTCGTATCAAGCCCTCGTGCTGTGCCTAAGGATACAAGAAATGTTAAGAGAAAGTACAGTCGACTACTGATTTATATTACCTTTTAACAAGATATTTTTTTATATTTTTTTAATATATGTAGAGTTCAATATTACAAAGCCGGTATTTATTTAAAATAAAATACATTTTCAATACTCTGGTTAATTTAATAAATAGGTCTATTATTTTGTGTAGCATTAACTCATTAGTAATATTGACGTCAAACAACAAGTACAGTTATACAAATATATATTAATTTTCGTATGAAATAATATTTGTTCAACATCACTTAAAATATTTTTATTAATAATTTCGTGCAGGTCTACGATAGACCCGATCGAAACCTATCTACAATTATAGATCCATACAAAACAATGATTACAAACAGTATTTAAAACGGGATATTTACCATGTTTTTTACGAGACTTTCACGAGTCTCGTGAACAAGACATTCGTAGATAAAGTCGAAATATCGAGCTCCACCAAATAAAAATAAAAAACATGGTAAATATCCCGTTTTAAATACTGTTAGTAATAAAAATAACCATGTTAATATAAAATCTTATATAAAACAATGATTGTTTAGTCGACAGCATATATCCGCAAAGTTAATATATTCGAGACATTTAATCCATAAAATTTAATGATATGAAGTTCAACGGGCGGCCATGTTTGACGTTTACGTTTTTCAGTAAGTGTGTTCCTAATAATAATTTTCTTGCCCTCGTACCGTAAACTACATCATAATAAATGATAAACCGTATTTGTTTAGATTTATTTATTTTATCCGAGCGAAGCCGGGATTTTATCTAGTACATATAATATAATAGTTAAAACGGCGCTTTATAAGTCTAAACGATCCATTTGTCAGTCTTAATCCAGTTGATGTCTTCTTCTCGTGAAAAATAACGAAACTATCTGAAAATTTCGACAAGTATTCATTCTCTGTGATGATATTGTCACAAAGTTGTCTTAATATTATTACTTATTTCGGTTTCTCTTATGTTATATATCGCGAAGGAATGCTTGACATGTTGCGTAGAGTATGGTTTCTAAACTCTTGGCCTTGTAGAAGATTTTTGTCGCTTAGCTGCTCCAAGGCGGGTTGGTTGACGCATAATGGCAGGTTTTCCTCAGACCCAGATAAGTTAACTCTTATTGTTGTCCTTCACCGTCACACACGACATCTTTAAGCATATGAAAATTCAGTGGTGTCTGGCCGGGTTTGAACGTGTTTGGAAGGGTTTTGTGCAAGCCAGTGTGAGTAGCAATAAATATGTGTTATGGTTTGGAGAGTGAGTTAGCTAGTATAAATGCAGGTAAGGAACATTAACATCTTAGCTTCCAAGGTTGCTGTCCATGATGGTGAAATGTCTCTGGGTGGTGGTGACCACTTTCCACCATAAGTGAATAGGCAGGTTTTTGAAATGCTTATAATATACATAACATAAAACATTAATCAAAAACAAAATCAAATAAATGTTCGAATCTGGTGTAATCCGGCCGCCAAAATATGAGGCGCACGATACCCTCGCGGTAAATCTTGATATATTTGGAGGTGTCGGCAATATTTTAAATATTCATCCCTTAGCGATTTGGGGACAGAGGTCTCGATTGTATTTTTGATCCAAGCATTTGTGGTTTGTTTTGTGAATTATTCTACAGAAATGGAGGAAATATTTAAAGGGAATGTAATTTACATTTGTATTATTCATAAAATATTCGAGATAAGTATTCGGATATTATTAGTTTTGTGAGTGTGATTTATGTATGTCGTTTGGACGTCTGATAGTTCACTGGTTTGTACTGAATTGCGGCGAGACTTTTACACTTTTGTTTAACTAACATTGCTATTTGAAAGCACAGTAATATATCTTTATTAATAATATGAATATGTTTCTTTTATAATGTCTAATGAAAAATAACTAAACTACTAAATAAATATAAGTGAATACCAGAAGATACAGCCAAAAGCTAAGGTTTTAGTTTGTACCCTTTAAAACGTTTAGCATTAGCATTAGCAGCCTGTAAATTTTCCCACTGCTGGGCTAAAGGCCTCCTCTCCCTTTGAGGAGAAGGTTTAGAGCATATTCCACCACGCTGCTCCAATGCGTGGCGGAATACACAAGTGGCAGAATTTCGTTGAAATTAGACACATGCAGGTTTCCTTACGATGTCTTAGCTTGAACCCGAAATCATCGGTTAAGATGCACGCGTTCTAACCACTGGGCCATCTCGGCTCTTAAAACGTTTATTGAGACTATATTAACATATAAGTCTTAGTTTTCATTGAAAGAATACTTTCTATAAAAATTAGCCTGGATTTAGGCTCAGGTTCGGCACTTATTATTGTGAAAAACAGCACTGTAAATATGTAATAAAGCAATTATGCAAGTTTCATGCCATTTCTTCTCGATGCAGGCTGCTTTCCGAAATTGTGGTAGTCTTTAAATATTGACGACTCAAAAACGGTTTTAGTTTACTTAAATAAAATTGATTTGATTGCTTAAAGTCAACTTTAAATTTAGTTCTTTTTATAATATATACTTTATTCAAGTAGGCTTTTACAAGCACTTTTCAATCGTCATTTAACAAACTATATTAAGTAAAGTCGGTAAGTACCACCGGTTCGGAATGTAGATTCTACCGAGAAAGAAACTCAGTAGTTACTCTTTTTCATCATCTAAAAATACAGTCATGTTAGTTAAATACAATTATATATGTATGTATGTCATGTCTCCTGCCTGGAAGTCAACAAGCATGAACTCCACCCTATAATATCTGTGATCTTAATGTAGAATTTATTATAGTTAAATTTGGAATATTTCACATTTGAATCTTCAGTCAAATCCTCATTCACCGCTTCTATTACTAAGAATCAGCTCTACAGTATATGCAATTAGAAAATTTTGACAAGTAACTGGCATCGATATCACTTGTTTTGAATATTTTTTACAATAAAGAGTTTTCTATTTCTAATCTTAGAGCCCAAGACATTTCAACACATTATGTATTCACAGTCACATCATAGATATTACAGTGACAATAATTAGACGAACCAGAGATGTGAACGTAAATTTGTAACAACCAGTTACTCACTGTGCATAATCAGTAACAATGTAGTCGAGGCAAACGAATACGTTTCTGTAATATTTTGCCCAAAGTTATAAAAGGCAAAGGCTTTTTAATAAATTAAACTAATATACCTATTCATAGGTTTACAATAGGTTTCGTATGACGAAACCAAAAAATTAAGTATAAAAGTTTGTAATGGAGTGGCTCCACACAACACATACAAATTTAATTGAGTGAATATTTTATAAGAGAAAGAAAGAGAGAGAGATGATTGTACAATTAATATAAAACTGATTATTACCGGTGATTCCATCGGAGAAGAATAGAGTGACACCACGTCAGTCTTCAGATGTCATAAGAGCCAACCTACTTGGAAAAGCATTTCCATGAAAATCCTTAGCTGATCCTTAGTAACTAAGTAAAGAATAAGCGAACGCTGATGAATGATCTAAAACTCGGTGATGAAAGAAAGTGGCAGCACTTAATTATATCAACCAAGTCGCAGTGGAGCAATAATCGTGGTGTAATAAGCTCCAAAGCCTCCTCTCCTAAGGAGGACTTCGCCCGTGGGAAATTTACGTGCTGTTACTGAATTATTAAATCTATAAAAGCGGGCTGCGTGTGTTATATGAAATATTTTTTGAAAAGAAAAATGTAAATATATCATTGCAACGAGAGTACGTGAGTTTTTAAGGTGAATAACGAAACTTACGATGATAAACACGAATTATATATTTGGTAAAGTTAAAAAGGTTGCCTCAAAGATTCTCTTAAAATGGAATTCGAATAGAAGTTTTCTAAACTTATCTGATTCACTCAATTTTATTTAAATAATATTTTGTCATAGTTAATAAAGTTAATTACTGTTAGTAAAGTAACTTTCCGTATGTGTGCCATCTCTGGGCTAAGTGATTCCACCATGCTGGGCAGCTGTTTTACTGTGGATATACTTGTCGCATATTGTCGATCGGAATACACTGGTTCTCATCAAGTACGAGTTGAATTATAGAGACATAATGACGGCGAAAATTCAGCGACGCTTGCTGGATTTGAACCTCTAATGCTCATGTAAGTTTCATGTGTTCCAACCACTGTACCATTGTAATCAGACATGACTAAAGTATAAGCTTAATTTTGAAGTGTTATAATATTTATTGCTTGCAAATTCATTTAAATCGAAAAAGCTTAATGGAAACATTGACTCGCGTTTTGTCTTGGAATTTTTCATTTCCCTCCACAGGCGTTATGCGGACAAAGCCTTTGGATTAACCACTGCGACTCCGAACCTCGATTAATTTCTCACAAGTCGTGTTGGATGAAATTTTATCTTTTGTATCACTGTGTAACGGTTCCAAGCTTAATGATTACGGTCTTGTAAACCTGCCTTCTCGTATTGAATCAGGCAGTCAATATAGAGTTTTAATGTCTCAATATCTAAGTTTCGAAATGTGTTTATTAATACGATATCTAATCGCGAGTTAAATAGTACAGTATTACTGGTGGAATACGGTTTCTTATTCGTTAAGGATAATGTTTGGAGGCTATTCCATGGATACGTGTGTCAGACACATGCGAGGTTTTCTCACGATCATTTTTGCTTGCTTGGTATGTTTCCATAATCTTAAGATTCACGTGTTCCAACCACAGCTTTCTATGATGAATTATCTTATTACATGAACTTATCAATATCCTTTCCTGAGGGGAAAATGTCAAACCTAATCAAATATAGTGGCAGAACATTTTGTGATCAAACATGACCAAACAACCGTGGCCTGTAATGTAAGCCACACTCACTTGTCATACTATGTACACGATTAATCATACTAAGTACTATTATTTAGCGGTGTAATAACTGACGTGTTGTATCTAACCTTGGCTTTAACGCCGATGGATATAATAATAAAAAAACGTCGCCGACGCGCGACTCCCGCGACATATAAAATATCGAAATGTATGTTTATGGAAATGATTTATGGTTAAAGCAAACCAATATATAAGAACATAGAGTTTCTTCAATAAAATAAACATATATTTAATACAACATATGTGTATAGTATGGTAATAAAAACAACTCATACTCATTCCTTGATAAACAAATCCGAGTATTTATTACGTAGCGGGATCCGGGGTTTTATTCTAGTACCTCGAGATGTGCAGCGTTGTAAGCTCATTATGCCAAAGAGGCAGGTAATATGCACATTACTAACACGTAAAACGAGTATATTAATATATAACATTCATATCTACTGTAGATAAAGCGCAGCTGTGTAAATATTTACCAAATGGAGAGCCGCTCAGTAAATCGTCCAAGTAGAAGCGCTTCAATGCTGGTTTTCTGTGATACCCGAATGCGTCTTGAGCTCTAACATTGATGACTAAGAAATCGTAAATATATCCTTAATGTAGACCGGATAATGAGACTGATTTTATAAATTTCGAATTTATTTTAACAAAAATAAAACACAGTACGAATTACTCACTCATTTACTCTTAAAGTCTAAATAAAAGAACGAACGCTTAAGAAATCGCGTTAATAATTACTTTGATGATGATGACGTCGTTCCGACCGATTTAAACCTGGTGATTCTGACCTGGGAGAAAAGGCAGAGAAGGCACTGGTCTTGGAGTTAATCCCACCACTTCGCTTCAATGCGAATGGATTTATGTAGCACAATTTTATTGAACATGTTGGTTTCCTATCTATGATTATCTTCGCAGCTGAGCGCTATATGAAATGTAAACATAAATTAAACAAATGAAAATTCGATTATGCTTGCCTGGGTTTGAACCCGCAAACGTTCGTTAGGATGCACTTGTTCTAACCACTCGATCATCTCGGCCCCTAAACTCAATATTTAATCCGAAACCAAAATCCAAAAATCCCTTTACTTATTACCACTTATCTTTTGTCACTCGGTGGTAGGGCTCGGTTGAAGTCCGACTATGTAGGTACCACCCACTCGTTATATATTCCATCGCCTAACAGCAATACTTATTGTCAGAATTGTTATGTTCAAGATTGAATGGATGAGCTAGTAAAACTACTGGCACAAGGGACACGACATCTTAGTATCCAAGGTTGATTATGTATTAGCGATGTAAGGTGAAGTAAGGTGACTACTCGCCACATTGACCATCTGCTCATTAACGTACCTAATTTAAATTTAAAAATTAGTTTTTACCATGCAATATACTAATGATTTTACAAAATAATGATAATTAAATCATTTAAGCTATTAAATCAATCCAGTACAAAATTTGTTAATCCGATACGTTAGGTATATTTTTGTGAGAAGACATGCTATATGTTATCCGTTTAGCGTTTTTGCTTTACACATATCATTATACACCAGCCATCTTTAAGCGGTACTACTAACCATTATTTACACTAACTGGCAACCAGGATATCTAAGATGTTTCGTCATTAGCTATATTTATACAGGCTTACTCAATAGAAACCGCCAAAAAAGTATTGCTCATTGTGGTAGAATAGAGACGTTGGTAACCTACGAGGTCCCACAGTAAAAATGTAGTTTTCTTAAAATTCCAATTGTTCCTAAGTTCATACTGTACGTGGTCTCCGGCTACAAACAGGGCTTACTCCGGCTATTACTCAATTTCCGATTTTCCACGCCGATTGTTGAACGACAATAAAAGCAAAGCACAATCAAATATTTCACCACTCGGAGTAAATAAGGAAATCATTTTTTTACCATCACAATTTTATTAATGTTATTTCGATTTACTTGCGAAGATTTGACTATCGCTTGCTTAGAATTTTTTATTAAGTAAAGTAAAATTTTAAGCAACAGCCGGTAATTGGTCCTCTGATGGACTAATGGTTTCTTTTAAGATGTATTTGCGCTTATTCCACTACGCTATTCGTGCGGTAGACAATAAAGTAACCACTTGGTGGAAGGGCCTTGTGCAAGCCCGTCTGGGTAGGTTACCACTCACTCTTCAGATATTCTACCGCCAAATAGCAGTGCTCAGTATTGTTGTGTTCCGGCTTAAAGGGTGAGTGAGCCAGTGTAACTCCAGGCACATAATACAGGATATATATAATAAATTTAATTGTATTTACTTAAACTCCCTGTATAAATTGATCTACATCTGATCTGGAATATAGAATCTACACTCCGAACCGGTGCACCAGTAAAGCCACCACCGTGGTGGTTGCTTATGATATTGTAACATGACGAAAAGTACAAGTTCTGATATTTTGATTTTAACATACACAAACCTACTGTGTATACGTAGTACTTGCTTAATATGTATCGATATAAAACCCTGTCCGTGCTCTAAACCGGTCGTAGATAATTGGCTGAAGCAATTACTTCATGCGGCGTGCGTCTGACGTTAGCCAGTCAAGGATTCCACAGACGAAGCAAACATAGTTCGTTAATAACAAACCTATCAGAAACCAATGATTTTTTTTTAAATTAAATATGGTAAATTAATAAATACATATAATAAAATTGGAGTTTCGGGAACTTAACGCACTTTGGGATAGATTGTCAGGCCATTGGCCATGCACCCAGCATGTCAGTTACCTTCGAGTGGTGCACTCTGGGCAACGGGGCCGACTTGAGCTAGCTCGTCGGCCACGGCTAAGACTGACACGGTGAGATGCCACGGGGTCGCTCCTGGCACTTCTCTGGTCAGCAGAGTGTTACGAGTATCCGAGGTGTGGTTGTGCACCGGTGGTCAGCATTTGACGCCCGGCTACTTGTCTGAATAGGTTTCGAAATGGTTATAAATGTAAAGTGCTCTTTAGTAATTGGTAAGTAAGACATACTTCAGACAGTTTAAAATTCTAAAGGTATCGGAAAAGATTAACATAAAGAGCCTCGATGGCTTAGTGGCTAAAACACGTGCACTTCTTAAAAATATTGTAAGGTCAAACCCTAATAAGCGCCAGTATTTAAGAAATTAAAGAAAAATCAAATTAATTTAACCTCATTTCTTCAAATTTAGATAGGACCAAACGGAAAATATACTTTCCAAACAAAAAATCAATTCAAATTCTGAACGATGGAGTTTTGAGGTAGCAAACATAAAAAAACCGATTCGAGAACCTCCTTCTGTTTGTTAAGTCGGTTAAAAATAAATAAAAGTGTATTTCGTGACAGCTAGTAAATATCCCTCAACATTGATCAATGAAGGCAAACACTGTATCGATTCATTCAATTTTGTCGCGATACCGCTCGCACTAAGCAAATATTTGACGATTAAATGTGAAATAAATAGACAAATCCATCGAATTCAATTCATGGATACATTCAATGTAATATTAAAGTGCTGAATGTATGTCTGCGGTCACAGATTTGGACGTGAGTTTTAATCCAAACAGTAAACTTTAAAAACTGTTACGTTTATATGTAATACGAGTTTATTAATATGTAAACAGAGTGAAGATATGATTTTTAACATACTGGATATATAAATATAATTGTTCATTGTTACAAAAGAAGATTCAACTATTGATAAAAGCGGGATATTCATCACCTTATTTTTCTCTCTTACTTGGGCCCTGGAGATCAATCTGGCTTATTCTTACCTTCTATAACCACTGTCTTATGCGATGGCCAGCTTCAACACAGCTGTGACCATGCAATCGTTTTCACAAATCTATCCGCTGCCCTGTGCTCTGATCCGCTTGTTGCTTGACAGATTTCTCAAAACTTTGGTTTGGAAAGTAAAATACCCTGATTTGAGATGAGCCGGTGAAAGAAACTCTGCGGGTTTTTTTTGTCAATAAAATTATTGTTTGTTTACATAATAAAATATATTCAATAAAACAAATAAATGCGTGCGAGGCAGTTCTGGCTACTCTTTCACACCGAGACCAACTTGACCTAACTTGACGGTGTCGTACAAAGAGACCACAGCCACGTCGATTCCCTGTGGAGAATCACCGTCATGACTACTCGCAGACTCTGATCCATATAGGTCTAACCTTTAGTATGTACCGCCTGGTATCAGGACACAATCCTCAGTGGTGGCACATTGCCGATATCAGATTTCGTAGTTGTCTGCTGACAAAATCAACACTAGCTGAATTTCGGTTAAAGAGAGAGAAAGCCGATATAATTACAGGCATTATTCACGTACTATATGTCTGTGTTCTAGTCAAAGAGCCATTTCCATTTATTGACTATCGAACTAAATTATCGGATTGACATACAATAATCCTTTAAAACCAAATAATACACCGCTCGTTCAACGTATACGTTTTTCACATTTTAATCCCCGATATTTCCAATCCAGAAATTCTATTTTAAAAGCTTATACCTGAAAATGCTTGAAATGAGTGGTACACAATGGTGCAATCAATTTTGATCCTTAACGACCGCACCGCACCTAATAACCATGTTCTTTATTGCATAATCTCCTTTTAATATTGTCCTCTCCCTCGTGCTTATTAAGTTAGAAAGGGACGGGAACATAAACCGACATGTCAATTACCTCACGATTCTCATTGGCTTTTGTTTCCAGTTCCACTACGGTTGGGATATTCGCGGTATTAAAGTCGAAATGTATTGAAAATGAAATATGACTTTATACACGAAGTTACGCGAATAGTCGATTTAATATTTATGTTATTAGGTATTTATTACTGAATAAGAAGCATTAGCTTAGTGCTAATAACCGCACGTCGCTTCTTTAGTTAATTCAAAGATTTAATATAAATTTTGATCAATATTGAAACATATACTTACTTTTATTTTTGATAGATACTAAGTTAGTACTACTACAGGTCCGAAAAATAATTTATCGGAAATTAATTGGGTTACTTTTTTTTGATTTCTCATAATTGTTTACATACTTAAATATTTTGAGAAACCAGGAGATGGACGTTTCTTGGCGTAGCCAAGGTGTCTATTGACCCTTTATTAAATCTTATTTATAATACCTTGGCACACAAATGCTCATTTAGTTTTTTGTTTATTGTAGTAACAAAGACAATTCAGAAACTTTCGGGAATTTTATAGTAAAACTATATACTATAGTGTATAATGTCAAGCGAAAGAGTTACTGACGCTGTGCAGTCGTGTTGCAGGACTAATATGTTTGTGTTTGTTTCTCATACCGATTTTACGAGTATCACGTTTTCTCACAAATTGATTAATATTGTTCCAAAATTACACAATATCAGAAAATAAATATAAATTTAAGGCGTCGTCGACTGTAAGTAGTGTACAGCCTGTAAATTTCCCACTGCTGGCCTAAGGCCTCCTCTGCCTTTGAGGAGAAGGTTAGGAGCATATTCCCGACGAGCATGAGATGAATTATAAGCACAAATTAAGAACGTGAAAATTCAGTGGTGCTTGCCTGGGTTGGAACCCGCAACATCGGTTAAGATGCACGTGTTCTAACCACTAGGCCACATCAGCTCTTCTGTAAATACATCGCTTTTAAAATTTATGAGTTTATTTTTCTAATGTCAGGTTATTTGCAAAATGTACTATAGTAGAGTCTATAACATATCTAGACCTCGATGATCAATATCATCTTGTAGTGAGTATATGCCTTATTGATTATTTTTTTGGACATGAGAATTAAATTTATTAAATAGCTAAATAAAGAATAAAAGTGGAATCTGACTTCAATCTAAATTTAATTTCAGTTCAGACTAAAAGAGGTTTTTCTGTCAAGCAAATTAGAAAGTTGGAGGTGCGAATGCTCCGTGCCACGTAAATCCGCTGCTCTGCGTCTGATTACTTTCCGGTCGTGTCGGATTGGCGTTTCATCGGACCACGAGAATGAGAGAATAGAAACTGAACGCGCGCATTCGTCCATACATTTGTAGATCATATACTTCCAATGTAGTTTGTATAACCTTTCCGTAAAACCTTATAATTTTTTTTATTTGAGTTTCTTTCGTAGGTTCTTCTGAGGTTTGTTCCTTTCGAAATGAATGCTGGATTTTCGATGGTAAATTTAAGCAATTGTAGTGAGTAAATTTCTATACTCTATACTGAATAAAGATTTTGCGTTTTACTGATTTTGAGGAGTCACTATTTCTGTTTAGATTTTCATACACAATGTACATATATAAATGATTCGTTGAATAAAACTTTTAAGTAGAAACTACAATCCAAACAAAAATATGTTTGGCACAATATATGACAAGTGGGTGGAATCTATCCACACGGGCTTGTACAAAGCCCCACCACCACGTAAATAAGAATTTATATCTATCTTACGATCAATTTTAATAATAAATGTATTACGTAATGTATATTCAGTATTATGACACTCATATTAAGTGTATATCGCTATCGTGTTATCAAAAGACACTTGAACTAATTGTAGTGATATTTTAATTGGGACCTCTGTCCGAGGTTAATTGATTCCGCTACGAGCCGTTGAGGTTAGACTAGTTAGGGAATGGTTTGAGTGATCGAATGACAAGTTAGTTGGATTTGCATCTTGATTCAAATTATCTGATAAGAGAAGAACATCTAATCTTAAGCTTTTTAGGATAAGTGCCTCGTTTATTTTATGTGTCAAATATATTTTGACACATAAAATAAACGAGTGACGGCAGGCGGCATGAATCTCCTACGCCGTCACGGCCCCTCTCCGCCGACACTCTGTATTGTGGCGCGGCGAGTGCAGGAAAAAGAACATATTTATTTTATTAAAGCTATCTTGATATTCTTTATTAATAGATTCGTTCAATAACCATCAAGAAATATGAACGATTCCTTATATTACTAATGCGTCATCAACCTTGTGCCTTACGAACAGACTCACTCACCCGTACCTGGAATACAATAATACTAAGTAATGCTGCTTGGAGTTCGAATATATGATGGGTGGTACCTAACCGGACGGGCTTGCACAAAACCCTACCACTAAGTAATAAAAACGATACTGGTGTTATAACTTATTTTAAATCTGTGAAATGTGCATGTTTGTGCACTTGTAACGCACCGAGCGTTAGAGTCTTCTCTCTCACCGATATAATGTTCATAATCTATATCGTTACAGGTTGCGTATTGCATTGCTCAGTTTTTCTCATCGGTACCGAATCGTAACATCCATGCTTTGAGTATATTTTGAATTTACAATGATTGCAGATGTATGTCGCAACGGTTATGTCGTGTCAAAACTACTGCAATGCTGTGTCTGATTTTCTGACGAGGCAAAACTTGGTGCGTTCGCGTACTGCAGTCCACGATGATTTGTTGGTTATTGCAACAAGTGAGCTAATGGGCGTGGGTTCGATCTATACCTACTCCATATCCATACAAATGGAGTGGTCTTTGTATCGAGTTTTTTAGCAGCACCGATCCTATGAATAAATAAAATTGAAAAAAAAAACGCTCATGTAACAAATTTTTAATTATCACGCAAGGCTATTAGGAAAATTGGCAAAATTTTTATTTATAGTATTTAAAATTAAAGGAAAAACACATCAAAATAACAGAATTCAAAACCTTGAACTTTGTTTGAAAAATTAATATTTCACATCGAACAAACGGAATTGAACCTTCAAAAACACAGCGAAAAACATTTTGAAGTTGCAATATCTCAACCGGAAGTTGAATGAACGATTCCATGAATCTACCATGATATAAATGACCGCATTCAATCAGACCCCTGATTGGCTGCACTGCGGAACATTTACTGTAAATAATTCTAAATTTGCCATCAAACCACGCAAACAGTGGTTTAATTTAGTTGACACAATTATCAAGGCTAATGGTTGTCGAATGAAAATAGATGCATTGTTGACAAATTACGAGCGCTAAATGGAATAGTAATGCGGTCGAAGTGTGAGCTGAAAGTCGCTAATTAAATGCGAAATGTTATTTCATACAAAGAGAGATTTTTTTTAAATGAATAATTCTACGGACTGCCTATTTGACACCAGACAGTGCGTGGTCACTATCGCCCCTCGACAAGAAATATTAACCATTCCTTACAATACCAATGCGCCACCATTCTTGGGATCAAAGATGTTACGTCCCTTGTGCCTACTGTCTGACTCACCAAAATCAAAATCAGAATATATCTTATTCAAGTAGGCTTTTACAAGCACTTGTGAATCGTCATTTAACAAACTATATTAAGTAAAGCTGCCACCGGTTCGGAATATAGATTACCGAGAAACTCTGTAGTTACAACCTACAAACTGAAATACTACAGAATATTCCTGTCTAGCAGGAGAATATACAATAAGTGGGTGGTACCTACCTAGTCAGTCTTGCATGGAGCCCTAGAAGATTTAATTGTGTTCTGCCTGTTCTATCCGCTAAGCTATTTCAGCTCTAAATGTTATTAAATTGTATATCCTGCATGAATGTCAACGAACCCCACATTTTTTGTTATAAATATAACAATTTTAAATGTACTTTTTAAACGAATTTTAGAAATATATTCTCTTAAAAGCTGTGTTAATATAATTGCAACAATTAAACTGCATCTCTAGGTAAACCTTGCGTCTGTTTGTATCTGTATCTGCAATAGCGAAATTTTGAATATTTACGTATGTTTGGCTGTGGCGCCATCTGTAGAAGAACACTTAAAGTGTTTAAACTTCTTAGAACGGCTTAACGGAAATAATGGTTTTCCTAAAAGCCAATTAAAACAAAAGTAAACGTAAAAATTAAGAGCGTGTAAATGTCGTACAGCTGTGACTGTTCCTTTTCATTTTTGAGGAGCAGGTTTGGTGCTTCTTCGGTGTTAAAAAAGATGCGCGTTATGTACGCATTTGAGAAATTCCATGTCTTCGGTGTTATTACAAGTAGTTTTAAATTGCATGCAAATCATTAATTAGAATAATATATTTATTAATATTATTGTAAATGCAATTTCTACTTTTAAATACTACTAAAACACTCAATAATATAAACATTTACAATTTAAATTTGTATTAAGTTGACGTAATGTTTTTTTTTAAGATATCGATAGGCGGACGAGCAAATAGGCCACTTGATGGTAAGTGTTCACCACCGCCCATAGACAATAGCGCCGTAAGAAATATTAAACATTCCTTACATCACCAATGTGCTACCAACATTGGGAACTAAGATGTTAGGTCCCTTGTGCAATAGTTACACTGGCTCACTGGCGGTAGAATATTTGATGAGTGGATGGCACCTACACAGACGAGATTGCACAATGCCCTACCACCAAGTAAAAGAGTGTGAAATAATATAAGATGTGAAGCTGTCTACTTCGAGTAACTTAATTCCCGGTTTAGCAAGCAACTTCATCATATAGTTTCAATGTCACCCTGTGCGTGTTATGTGTGTGCATCATAAAAATCATTATTTTATAAAGCGCCAAAAGAAGTATAAACGATGTAAAAAAATAATCATAAAATAATGCTTTGTTTAGCATATAAATTTGTAATATCGTATTTAGTTAAATTTTTTACTTGGCTCGGAATGTTTTCTTAAAAGTTTTTTCCATTTATTTTCATGTTTTAATTATTCATTAACGTTATTTTTCTTTTAAATACAAGTGAAGGAATAAAAATAATGGCCCTTTGTACTGGTACGGTTGGCCGCCGCAAAAGTCAGTTTTGAGATTCTCTGACTTCAATATCAAACTGAGTGGCATTTAGTTTTTATTTATATGTAATAGTGCTATGTTGTATGTAATGTAATCTTGGTGTAAACGTAATTCATATATATATTTTACATTACATTAGCAGCCTGTAAATTTCCCACTGCTGGGCTCCTCTCCTTTTGAGGAGAAGGCTTGGAGCATATTCCACCTCGCTGCTCCAATGCGGTTTGGTGGAATACACATGTGGCAGAATTTCGTTGAAATTAGACACATGCCGGCTTCCTCACAATGTTTTCCTTAACCGCCGAGCAAGAGATGAATTACAAACACAAATTAAGCACATGAAAATTCAGTGGTGCCTGCCTGGGCTTGAACCCGCAATCAGCGGTTAAGATGAACGCGTTCTAACCACTGGGCCATCTCGTCTCTTATTATTAACTTATGAATACTTACTTGTTCACTTGATTTTCGTCAGATACAGTTCCAATCGATGAATTCATTCCGATAAACTATAAACATAAATGAAGCACCTGAAATTTAAATTGTGCTTACCCGAAACTGAAATCGCAATTCACTGCACTTAAAAATCACTTGCTCTAACCACTGGAAGATCTCGCTCAGCTTAAAGTTATTTAAATATTAATTATTTGATTATATTAATATGAGTTACCTTTTTATACACGAACACATAACATTATTATTTAATTAGGTTTACGATTGACTTAGGTCTCCGATCGATCGAATTATGTCTTCTTGTTATTCTGTAAAACTCGTAAAACGTAAAGTCGTCTTCCCCTCAAAGGAAGGACCCATTGTCCACTTTTCAGGCATATAAATATCTTATTTCAGTCACCTATGCGTATTGACAAGTCGTATTGACTTGGATTAACACTTGAATGATATTTCAAACCCATCGGTTGTAAATTGAGGACACGTTGGTCTGGTTCTGATCTTCGTTTCTCAATTTGACAATAATTGACGTCCGACAATTTGGAAGATTTCCATTTGTGATAGGAGTATTACTTTTAAACCAATTATCGCATGGAGCGTTGACATCTTTCTGGTAGGATATTATGCAAGCCTGTCTGGGTACCAACTACACATCAAATATTCAACCGACAAGCAGCAACGCTCAGTATTGATGTGTCTTTGTTTGACAGGTGAGGAGGTCAGTCACTACAGGCACAAGATATATTACATCTTTGTTCTCAAGTTTGGTTGCCATATAAGGGATTTTTAATATTTCTTACAATACCATGCCATGTAGAAATACAGGCAAGGCCATCATATGTCAGTTTGCGGACCTAACACAAAAAAATCAAAGCTGAGCGAGACAAGCTCTTCCTTAAATACTATAGTGTTGGCAAGTGTTCTCGTACTCCATGGATTAAGGGAAGCGAGAGCATTAAATAGCTTAGCCAAAGTAGCTATTACGTAGAAGACAGTTTACTGTTCAGTTATTTTTATTATATGTTTTGTATTACGAGGATTTACGATGGCAGAAGTTATAATAACTGTATGATTCAACCTTCTTTGAAACGGAAAATTAATGTTAAAACGTTTCTAAAACATGCCATCACATACATTCGTGTCTATACTGTTCAAAAAAGGCACAAAAATACTAAAAAAAATTAACCGAAATTTCACCGAATATATATTATAAATATATTAGCGCGCCATCTAGCGGACGCTGGCTACAAGTGGGTACTACGTCAAAAATCGCGTAATCTCGGGTGCTTTGCTTCGAAAGAGTCGTGGTATTATCGGTCAGTTGAGTGGTGTACACATTTGTTCCCTGACTCCGGCTCAATACAGACGCACGGAACTGTCTCGTTTTATTAACAAACTGCTATAAGTGTACCAAGATTGTCTTGAATCATATTAAAACCATCCTACTGTTTGTATATCTCGTTGCACGAATGGCCAACAGACGCCCACTACCCTCATGTCTCAAGAAAATGGTGATATCGGCCACCCTTTGACTTATGTATACTAGTAGTACTAGCGGTCGACAATTGGTCGAAATTCAACCGTAATTCATCGCTCATTCTTGCCTTTATTTTATGCTCCTACGAGTAGCAAGGTAGAATAAGCTCCAAAGCAAAGGAGACGACGTTCTAGCCTAGCAATGGAATTTTTACAGGCTTGTTTGTTTTAAAACTCTTATCTCATCTATTTTCTGGAATTCCTTAAAGCTTTTAGTGTACTAGAAGTTTTTGGAGAAACTTATAACATAATAAAATCATAGCAAAATACATAAAACGCATGGGCTTACAATACCACAATTTACAAAAATTACACGGGAATTTGCATTATATATTCGTTCAGAGAATATGACGCTGCAGACGTTGTGTTAAGAGAAACTCATTCTGACATAGAGCGAGTAGTAATCCTACTACAGACAGACTTTTCAAAAATTGATAACCACATCTGGTATTTCTTCTATAGATATTTTTTTATAGTCATACTTGGTAGCCATAGTGGTAGTTTTTGTGCACCGACTGATCATAATACATACATAATATATCACCAACAAGTAATACTTCAATATTTTTTTTCCGGCTTGTAATGTGAGTGAGTTACACCGCTCATCTGATGTTCTACCGCCAAACAACAATACAGTACTTTGAAGGGTGAGTGGGCCGTTGTAACTACAGGCACAAGAGACATAACATACATTCCCAGGAATGTATTAAAAAAATACATGGCATGCTTAAGTTGCAATGAACAGGGAATTACTTGCATTAGTTATTAGATTAACTAGTGTAGATAAACAAGTAATGGCACAGTAAAGACGCCTACAGGATCCAGTGCCCAGGCTTGCCTACGAATGGCACAGAATAGGAATGTCTGGAGGAAGGTGGTGCGAAGTGTACAAGAGAGCCACACGCATGGTGGTCACGACCCTCAGTAATGAGGAAACGACTAGGAAGAAGAAGATAAACAAGTTATCAAACTAAGTAAATACAAGTACTTAAACTCGCAACAAGTTTTTATATCATACTAGCTGTTACCCACCACTTATTTACAGATTAATTTAAAATATAATGTTAATTCAAGATCTCGGCCTTATTCATTTTAAAAAAACATGTAAATATCATCTGTTCTTTATTTTATTGGAGCTGAGATGGGCCAGTGGTTAGAGTCTGCACATATTAACCGATGATTGCAAAGCACCACTGAATTTCCATGTGCTTAATAACTGTTTATCATTCATCTCGTGCTCAGCGTTGAAGGAAAACTTCGTAGGAAAACCTGCATGGATCTAATTTCAATGATATATTGCCTCAATTGTATCGACTTAACCACATTACAGGAGAGGAGAGGCCTTAACCCAACAGTGGGATTGTTAAATTTACGCCAAAATAGTTTAACAAATTAAATAAATAATCGTTACAGCATATTAAATCAATCAAAGATATAATTTATAGCTAGAAAAGATCCAGCCTGTATCCATTTATCTATTACCAACGCGAATAAAATCGTCAGAAAATGTGTTCGATACCGATACCGATAAATTTCCATTCAAGAATCTAATACAATAAAATTGGCATTTAATTATCATACATCATGAAACCAGTAATATATAATATGTTATCGAATAACTAGAATAGATACGCGAAATATATCCACAAATAGCGCAACAGAATTATGATCGGAATGGCTAATAATCACATGTATAATCGATGTATCTACTGTTGAATGCTGACTGGCTTTGAAATATTATACGAAAATTATATTGGGAGATATCAATGGGAAGCCGTGACGTCACTGCTATCTCGAGATTATCCGGAATGTCATGTAAGGAATTCATGAATATTTATAAATAGCAAATGCGTTGGATTTTTCAGAAATAACAATTAATCAACTTTATAAAATCAGTTTTTATATATTTTGCTTCAGCAAGCACTTTGTGATAGGTGATATAACAAAGGGTAAAACTGGAGCCTATCACAAAGCCCCCGCTTTCCGTCCGGACATGCTACAAAATGACTAAAACATAAAATAAAATGTATATTTAAGGGGGCTCCCATACAACGAAACGTGATTTTTTATGCTCGTTTTTATAGATTATAGTACGGAACCCTTTGTGCGCGAGTCCGACTTGCAGTTGGCCGGTTTTTTATATAACTTGGTCACTTGTTCACACTAAATAAACGTATAATATATAAATATATACATACATATATATTATTATAGGTATGAGCCGAGATGGCCCAGTGGTTAGAACGCGTGCATCTTAACCGATGATTTCGGGTTCAAACCCAGGCAGGCACCACTGAAATTTCATGTGCTTAATTTGTGTTTATAATTCATCTCGTGCTCGGCGGTGAAGGCAAACATCGTGAGGAAACATGCATGTGTCTAATTTGCGTGGTGGAAAATGCTCCAAACCTTCTCCTCAAAGGGAGAGGAGGCCTTTATCCCAGCAGTGGGACATTTACGGGCTGCTTATGTATGTTATGTATCCGTATTAATATAGTTTTCATAATATTATTTTATATATAAACTTTATTCAAGTAGGCATTTAAAAGCTCCTTTTAGTTGATAAAACCACCGGTTCTGAGGCAAAAAATAATATAGGAACACTGTATATATATTATGTCATTGTATAGTTCGACTTTGTTTTTATATTTAAAGCGTATTCATTTTTAACTGCTATTGAAACGAATAGCTTTAAGTGGTAATAAGTGGTTGTAAGCGGTAACTATTTGCGACATTACAGTTCAAAGCGACGAAATACGCCGTGTACGGGTGAGCGCAGTTAGAAGGTATATACGAACGACAGGCTGCCCCACAACTTGTGTCATTGTAAACACCGACTTTGTGCTATTATTTTAAGAGCTATATTACAGGACATTCCAAAAGGATATGATGATTTGATATTGGTTTTATCACATGAGTAAATGAGGCAGATGATGCCAAGTTAAGATTAAGTGCCTATTGACAATGGCCGCACAAGGAGTACATAAGAGTTTTTGATATTAAATTTACAATAATTTTGTTAATTCTTAATTATCTGTAATGTACTTCTTTTTTCTTTCTCATTTGCTCACATTATTATGAATTGTTTACTTTTGGAAACTGTATTGGTCAATGTTATGTCTTTATATTTTGTATAAATGTGTTGCTTTGTACTTTTTTGTTTCCTTAACAAATTAAATAAAATAACAGGGAGCCTGTAAGTAGTGCCAATAACAGAGGAAATTAACGGAAACTGTTAGACTTAGTATGGACATATGAGGCTCAGAGACACATTTGACTAAAAGAGTGATTAAACATGATGGAGGGGAAGAGGATGACCTAAGAATAAATGGATGGAGTGTTTGAGGAGGGGTATGAGAGAGATGGATGTGAAAGATCAATGGCGAATAATAGAGGAGAACGGTAGGAAAGGACATACTGTGCCGACCCCAAATAGTTTGGGACAAGGGCACAGAAATTAAGTCATTGGCACCATTAGAAGCATTCGTAGCAATCAAATATAGTCATAGGTTCTTGGGAGTAGGGCTTTGTGATAGCCCGTTTGGGTATGTACCACCCTCTCAACATATATTCTACCGCCAAACAGAGATACTTACCCTAAGTATCTAGTAGTATATATATAGTATATATGTTTGTTCCAGTTTGAAAGGTGAGTGAGTTAGTACTTACAGGCACAAGAGACGTAACATCTCAGTTTCAAAGTTTGTGGTGCATTGTTTTTAAGAAATGGTTACATTTTGATACGGCTAATGTCTATGGAAGTGATAAACCACTTAACATCAGGTGGAAAATAAAGTCATCGGTCTGTTCAATATCTTACTAATGGGCAAAAGCCTTTCCGTTTTAGTAGGATGTTTGGAGGGGTTTGCTCCAATTAATTTATTTCGTTCAACGCTGAGCAGAAAATAAATTCTAAACACAATTTAGGAACTTATTGCTTGTCCAGGTCCGAGCCGTAGTTTTCGAATAAGATTCAGGTCTTTAAAATACTTAGCCATCTCAGTTACATGTAAAATAAAAATATTATCCTCTCCATAATAGTAGGAGTGCTATTGTAATTAGTATATAACGATGTTTTGATACATTACAAAATTACACATAATTAGGGCAATTAACTCAAATTGCAGTAACAAGCCCCTTTCATTATTCATAGGTGTCGTTAGTGTCGGTCGTGTTGCATTTTTGCACGCCTTAATTTTCCAAAGTGTCCCCAAGTGGTCTCATAGTGCTGCTTTGCAATTCGCCAGTGATTATTCGCGTTACGGAAATTGCCTGCTATAGACGTTTTTGTACACTTATAATCTTACACGTAGTTCAAATTTCAAGTCTGATTAATGAAAAATATATAATTTTATTATTTTGAATATCTTTTTAGTAAGAATAACGTCCCCGAGGATGACAGCAGCCTGACGCGATCTCAGCACAAAAATGAGATAACCTTCGATTAATCATTGATCATAGGCGCCGTTCATATAAGTTATATATGAAAAATGAGATGAAGTTTCCTTCAAGAAAGTAATTCTTAATAATTATAAAGTTATCTATAGTAAGATACTATTAGTGATTCAAAGCGAAATTAATTAAATTGTCACACTTGTGTGCGTCAAGAAACCTCTTCAAATTTAATGTATTACTTCTAAAGCAAAATATCTAACGATTATTTTTACATTTGAGAGCATAAAATATTACCTGACCAAATTAAAACATCAGTTATTACTCATTCATTCATTACAAACAATCGACTGTCTAACGACAATTAACTCTTGAAATATGAAATGATTGGTTAGAAATAACTTAGTTTTGGTGAACTAAAAGCTCTCTAAACTGATATCGAAATTTGTAACAGTAGAGTTATTCTGAAATAATAACAAAGTTCAAATTTCGGGAATTCGGTCATGAATTGTCAGAAAGTGATATTGAGTATAATAATTCTAACATTTAAAGAATCCACGCAACAAAATTAACACTTTGTAACTGATATGTTTAGTTAAGAAATACATAAAAGGGTTTTTTTTGGCGCTTTTTCCTAAAAAAATAAGGATAGTAAAGTCCTTTTTTTTTTTTTAATAAACCAATAGGATGTGGTGCTCAGAGGTGCAAGCCCGCCCGTAGTTAGGTTTGGTTAGGTTAGCACCCACCACATATATTGGTGACGGGTATTATTGTGCGCAAATACAAGTTCCGACCTTATTCCCTCACTTTTTTCTATTCTCTTCGCTCAGTTCCTGAACTCCAGATATTCTATCTCCAATCAGCAATACATAGTATCGCTGTGTTCCGGTTTAAAAGGTGAGTGAGCCAGTAACTACATCTCAGTTCTCAAGCTTGTAAGAAATAAAATTTCCTGGGGCCTACCAATTATTACGTAAATTTCTTGCGTCAATAAAAAAAAGTAATGAAATATCAGCTTTGAGCAAGCTGATAATGATCCCTCAAACTCCATCTCTTTGTAACAATTTTGCATCCCCATGAAACCGAGTTTAAAATTATTGGAGTCATTCTTACAATAAATCGTTATAATTTAAAAATTCTGAAGTTTGTAAACATTTGACACATTTACGTAAGTCTTTTTTAACAAAGAAATTCTATTCGAGTAAATTGGACCTAATTTACTTTGCGAAGAAAAAATCGTTCCAGAATTTATTAAAAAAGTTTTAGGGATTATACCTTCTCAAAATACTATCTGGAATGAAATAAAGTGTGCTAACTTATTTTTTTATTAAGACAAATAGATTATGTGAAGCACATTTTTCAACTTTGAGAAGTGTTATTAATATGGGGGTTCTTTTTTTATTTCTAATAGATAGTAAGATTAGACTGAGTGCTGATCAGCACTGATCATATCTATATGTACATCTGTACAATGGAAAAAAAATCAACCAATCCCTCAGACCCGGCACCAATCTTGGGAAAAAAGATGGTAAATCACTCAAACGTGTAGTTACACTGGCTTCAAGCCGTAGCACATCAATAATAATTACAAATGGGTCTCCCTCAAAACTTCGCGTTTACTCAAAAGACTTTTTAGGAAGTTCGAAATCTATGACAGGTTTTGTTTTGATTTCATTTCATTGTAAACTGCAAGTTACTCGTTTAAATTGGCGCCAAAATAATGAATCCTCTTTTAAATGAGATTTTTAATATCAAGTAGTATACATTTGTTCAGTAAGAATATTTACGTTTTTATTTTTTTTTCTTATACAGCGGTAGTGCCACTCTCTAACCGCCCAGTAATTTTACAATAACGTCACAATTTAGTAAATTTCAATCAAGAATCCTTAATTTTCTGCACATCTACGGTTGAAGCTCTTCAAAATGAGACCATAACCGATCTTTTATGTGCAGCTATCGTCCCGTAATCACTTGGACGAAAATCTGCTTACGCTATTAATATATAAGATTGGCGATAAAGTATGTGATAGTAGTGGGTGGTATGTTAACGGGCCAAAAATCCCCACCACCAAGCATTACATTTAATACGGAATTAACCATTTTGGAATTTAGATTCTGGCGACCCGATAAGAAACTGAAAATTTACTCTTTAAAAGTAATAAAAATACATACATACAATTATTTCTCGATGAACAAAATCGAAGTGTAATTTCTATCTGTTGAATTTGCTTTTCCATCTGGCACAGTTTGCGTCCACAGTCCGCAGGCCACAAATTCCAGTCTCGAAATCAATTAGGGCAATGGACGGAGCGAGATAGATTCACTTCTAGCTACAGCGTTAGCTAATAATCTTGTCATTCATGTACATAATAACGTTATTATAAACTAGTGTTAGTAAATAACGAGTTTCTATTTAATAGTACACAAGACTGATAAAATTTATTATTTGTTTTATTGTTCAAAATTCGTAGCAACCTATAAATGTTTTGCGGGGCAAATACCTCATAACCTTTCTTCTCGAGGTTAGGGTTGGGGGGCATTCCACCATGCCGCTGCAAAGATACTTGGTGAATACACAAGTGGCAGAATCTCATTAATTAATTACAAATACATTGAAAAACTAATTAGGCGCATGAAAATTAAATGATGATTTCTCGGATATAGACAGGGCAACCTTCGGTTAAAATTGACGTATTCCAGAGAATGTACCGTTTGGCTTAAAAGTAAATAAATTTAAAGGTAAAAAAACAAGTTTTTATTTAAATGCGCTAATAAGAAAGAAATAATCAAGAACACTAATACTGTTAACTGATAACGTCAATTCACATTTGACCAATCCTTTTCTTTTTTTGAATATCGGCTCCATAAAGTGGTTGCGCGAGGCAATAAAATGCCTTAAACTTCGTGCTGTTTTATATTTCCGGAAATCTAGATGGTGTGGATGAAAAATTCCGACGATAATGCATTTTTATGGAACCACGACCTGACTCAACGCTCAAGATTGCAAACAGAATAATGGAATAAGCTCTAAGCGCTCGAAAAAGTAGATAAGGCTTTACACCAGCGATGTTACTTTGATAGGTTATTACGTAGGGTCATAAATATACAGCCGCTATCTCCCAATACCTTAATGGTTATACAAGCTCCATATGTCATTTTTCAGTATCCAAAATTTCATGATTGATTAATAGTTAAGACGTGAAACTTTATCAAACAATATTAGTTAGAATGTAATTAACATTCGTGTTCCTTTACATTTTATTATATCATGTAACATGAATTCAATTCCCTCTTGACATCAATTGAAACATTCGCCGGATATAATGAAATATTTTTAATTAATGATTTCACATCCAGATATTACAAACGTACATCTTACTTGTAGTCGCAATAAAAAGATAAAAAAACTACATAAAATGAAATCAAAAATGTAAATTATATTTAATTAAAAAACACGCTTTGGTTTTTTTTAATCATATGCACGGATGGGCAAATGGAATACCTGATTCTATCACCACATAAACATTGAAAAAATATCGACTACCTCTTACATCATCATTGCGTCACCAACCTTGGGAATTAAGATGTTACATCCCTTGTGCCTGTAGTCATACTGGCTCACTCCCGCTTTAAACTGGAACACAAATGTACTAAGTATTGGTACTTTGTGGTACAATATACGTTGAGTAACCGTGCTTAAGCCATCAATCCCCCGTTAAAATAGACGCGTTGCAGCCTCTGAACTTTCACATCCTTCTGTGCGAATAATTGGATAAATATATGGATTAGCTCAATCCTTAATCAGTGTGAGGTACGTTTTATACAAACAAAAAAAGTTGAAAGCAAAAGCTTGTATTATGTTTTAAAACAGTAGCTGAGAATTTAGCACGCAATGCTGTATCAAATTATTTATGGAGAGCGTTTAAGGTAGAGTCAAAGAATAATGGGCTAAGTTTCGTCTGTATGTAAAGGGTTTTCACAAAAATAACAAATAAAATTTTAATTAAATTTCTCAGCTGTTATGTTTAAAGAACACAACGTCCTAATTGATATCCAGAATTGCCTTTATAAGGATTTGAAATGCAAATAAATTAAAAGACTCTATAATAAATGGATTAATATAACATATATTATAGTATAGTTTTATTGTAATCATATCTTTCCTAATATGTTATCCTGCACCGCCGAGTATGAGATATATTAAATATATAGTTTTTTTTTGTTTTCATGTATAAGGTATCCCTTGCCTGTTCTGTTACATGACAACGTTTATACAAAATTTCGTGGTGATCAGTTGAGTGGTTAAGAAGTAAAAACGTAATAAACAAAACTTACTATAATATGAATTAGATACAAATGAATCGTCATGTATTCGAACCTGCGACCGTTCTGGACAGATAATCTATCCTCTGAAAATTATTCGCTAAATTATTTATAGTTCAATACAAATATTATTAGTAATATTCTTTATTCCTAAAACGAATTGTACGAAGTCAGGTAAGTCGAACATGTATAATAATATCCTCGGTATTCTGGTAATGTTTCCGTTTCCACAACATACCGCCTGCAGTACGAACAGACGGACACTCCACGTTACCAATTAATTCGAACGATATTGCGCCACAATGGCTCTCCACTCTCGTCTGAACAGCTCGGAATCCTAACTTCCGAGTATTGTGATGATTGAGTGGCAAATAAATTCATTTCGTATTACATTGTCGAATTTCGTTGACAACATCGGTTTTTGTGTAAAGAATATTAAACTGGATTTTTATTTTAGCAAGGTTTTAATCCATATCATATAATAATATTATGTAGAGGAAATATGAATGGTTGCTGACTTCCAGGCAGGAGACATAACATACATATATGTATAATTATAGTATTTAACTAACATGACTGTATTTTCAGATGTTGAAAAAGAGTAACTATTGAGTATCTTGCCGGTTTTTCTCACTAGAATCCAAATTCCGAACTGGTGGTAGCTTTACTTTAAATAGTTTGTTAAATGACGATTCAAAAGTGCTTGTAAAAGCCTACTTGAATAAAGCTTATTTTGATTTAGATGTATTGAATTGCTGTACGAATTACAAAGGCGAAATATTAATACACTAAGTATCCTAAAAATGTTTGATATTTGACTTTGTTGACAACCATCGCTGATAATATGAAGCAATGGAACTGATTCAGTTTTGAATTTAAATAGCGCCAATAAAACGTTGGTGTTTATGAGCCAACCCAACCAACTATCATTGTGACAAGTTGGCCTATATTGGAGAGTAATGGAGAAACTTGTAGATCGCTTTACATGTAAATATCTATTTTCTGTAGTAATAAGTTTCGTGCACTTAACTTCTATCGAGGTCACTTCCAATAAACTAAATATTATCAAAGTTAAGTTCACCGCCTAATGGCCGAAGTTGCTTCGTCCATAAAGCAACTGAATTTGATCCACTACAGCGATGGAATCCATAAGTTTAACTATTCCTTTTAGATAATGGTTCAAAAGTTGGATTATAATAAGTATGCTTTTCTATATATTTAATGAACTTTGTATAATATAAACGGGAGTTGGTAAAGTGTTATAAGATAATCCAAATTTGCCTGAAACTAAGTCGTGTGTGTAAACCATATTTATTTAAATAAGTGTCCAAATCCAAAAAGACATGCCGAACTCCGTGGTAGAGTAGTGTGTACACCGGTTATCATTAGTCCCGTGTTCAATTTCTGGCCGAGTCGATGTAGAAAAAGTTCATTAGTTTTCTATGTTGTCTTGGGTCTGGGTGTTTGTGGTACCGTCGTTACTTCTGACTTCTGATTTCAGTCAGTTAGTTAAATACAATTATATATGTATGTTATGTTTCTGGCCTGAAAGTCAACAAGCATTAACTCTACGCATCCAAATTCAATTCCAATATATTTTATTCATGTAACTTCACACATTTTTGAATCGTCAATATTTCAACATTGATTCAGAAAGCAGCTTCTAGTGAGAAGAAATGATCTAC
This sequence comes from Vanessa atalanta, assembly GCF_905147765.1. Classification (NCBI taxonomy): domain Eukaryota; kingdom Metazoa; phylum Arthropoda; class Insecta; order Lepidoptera; family Nymphalidae; genus Vanessa; species Vanessa atalanta. Next base: position 201,081 of record NC_061896.1, read on the forward strand.
TAATAGAGGGAGGATGGAGGTAATTCTTCAATAGATAACAGTAAGCTGCTCGAGATTTTTTAATATATTTTGGTCATCAAGGTCCATGGACACTGACATTGTAAGAAATAATTAAAAAAATCACTTCTTGCATCATCAAACTACTATCATTCATGGGATTTAAAATGGTAAAAAGCGCTAGTAATCACACTGACTCACACGCCATTCAAAACGCCACAGCAATACAATGCTTTTGGCATTGCATAAAAGCGGCCATATTTCACATTTGAAAAATCCAATTCCTCTACTCAATATAGAGCCGATACGACTTGGGAACCTTCTAGAAAAGAGCGGTCTCTTTCCTGAAAGGCCGGCAACGCACCTGCAAGTCCCCGGGTGTTGCAGATGTCCATGGGCGGTGCTAGTCACTTTCCATCAGATGAGCCTCCAGCTCGTTTGCCACCTCTGACATAAAAAAAAGAAACATTTCACTTAGCTGTTGATTGTTAAATTTAAAGTACCACCGGTTTTGACACGAAAATATCCCTACCGATCTTACAAATTCGTATTTTTAAAATAAATATATTAATATATAGCAATTGCACTTGCTTCACACTGTTAAATATTGGCGCCGTAAGAAATATTAACCATTCCTCACATCGCCAATGCGCCTCAAACTAAGATGTTATGTCCCTTATGCCTGTAGTTACACTGGCTCACACTTCAAGCCGGAACAAAACATTACTAAGTGTTGCTGTTTAAGTAGTTATATAAGCCCTTACATCAGGTTTCGTTGCGTGTTGTGTAGGTGTCGGTATATGTATGGGTTTACTTGTGTTAGGTACCCAATACATACAAAATTTCATGATAATCGATTGAGTACTTTATAAAACTCGTTGAACAAGGATATCGTGTAACAAAATCATCACATCATGAAAAGGATAAACTGTTGTTCCAAAATCAAACCAACTCTAGGTTTTATTAAAACAAAAAAGACTTTTAACTTTTACAATATTGGTATTAAAAAGGTTAACATCATTACCTAAATGATGATAACCTTTTTAATAAAATAAAAACGATCCACTTAACATGAATACTGATTGCATTACAAACGAAATAGGTTTTGTACATTCACGAACATCAATACCGTTTGGTCAATTTAGAAATTAAGTTTCGATATGATCGCGGGGCTTATTCTTTGATGTTTGAATTCTGTCCGTTTTACCGAACAAATAATATAATATGTTCAACACGGTCCGAATGATCATAAATATTGGAATACATGTTAGCTTATTTCATACGTATTATGTTGTATTGGTCGGCTGTCTGATAAATGGATCGTCTGATGATGATAATGATAAGTCACTACTGCTCCTGCCTAAAGTAACAAATGTGAATAATTCTTAACATAACCAATGTACTATCAACCTTGGGAGCTAAGATGTTAGGACTCTTGTGCACTCACTGGCTTACTCAACCATTCAAACTGGAACAGAACAATACTAAGAATTACTCTTGCACAGAGCACTAATTCCTCCTATTTTGATGGATAATATCAATAGATTTATTTGATAGAGCCGGATACTTGAATTTATGAATGAATGAATTTATATGATTTGTGAATCTTGCTAAGCCTTGGGATCAAAAAATTATAGAAACATGTGTGATGAATATTTAAGCACGCATGCCAGTACATAACGATCGCCATATACATAACATATCATTTAAAAATATATTATAATATAAAATTATATTGAAACGTTAGTATGGTTTTCTCAAAGGCATTTCAATCATAGTATATGTATTTCGATAGAGGGATCCGATAAAGCTTTAAATATAACAAGACATATGAAGCTTTAAACAAGGCTAACAACGCTCAGTATCAGACGGCTGCATCTTGGAAGGAAGTTTACCCACATTGTTACTGAGGATCAGAGACTACAGTTAGAAAAGTTAAGCAAAGTTTAGTGGAGACAACGAACACATCTATACACACACATACACTGCGTCATGTCGATTTATTTTTGTCTTTATTAATCTTAGTATATATATGGGTACATATAAAATTAATATTAGTATATATGCTTAAATCAATAGAATTAGTCTTCGTGAAAGAGGGCACATATATTATGGTTTACTAGCTGCGCGTTTGAATTTAACACTAATTATAAAATAAAAGTAGCCTAAGTTACTCCTTATTACATCAGCTATCTGCCAGTGAGAGTCCCGTCAAATTCAGCCCAGCCATTCCAGAGATTAGCCGGAACAGACAGACAGCCAGACAAAAATTGTAAAAAATGATATTTTGGTATATGTATCGTGTATACATACATATGCATTTAGTAAAAAGAGGTTAATTATGTATAGCAAACAGACACTGCAATTTTATTAAAGGTATGTATAGATTTTACTGAGTTTTTTATGTGAACCTATTTGACTTAACTCGACGCTAGATGGCGTTGCATCATTGACAATTAGTGTTGGTATAGATAGGAACCTGCGGTCTTCGGCTATAATATTCACGAGCTGGACCACTGGGCTATATCGGTAAGACGAGTTAATAATAGCTTAGGAATATCAGGTCATTTAAATGTAACCCTGTAACACCCTCCAAAATAAAGCCTAAATATATTATTCTAGAGAGGCTTTAGGTAATAGATATTATGTTAGTCACGTTCTCGTACGACAGGTGTATAGGTTCAGGATAACGGGTCGATGAATCTAACTGGCCAATAATGTAAAGATTTTGTAAGCCTAACTTGATATACGAAAACTAGCATTGTATGTAGCTTTCCGTAACCACGAGAAAAAACCTTCGATGACAAAGAATTGATTGAGATTTTAATAATAACAAATATGTTTGAGTTTGAGTTTAAGATGTTTTTGATATCGGAATATTGCTTAATAGTCTAGTAGCTAACGCATAAGGTCCTGAATTCAAACCCCGAACCTTATTGGAAACAAGACCAGCCAATAGACATAGAACGGTTATGTCAGATTTAGGATATATAAATTGAAGACAGCATTTCGATATAGGACACTTATAACTGAAAAAAATTTAAAATTTATATAATTTATGGCCTTATTTACAAAGGTTAATGGTTAGTGATATGATGAAAGATTAATATTTCTTTAGTATTTGTGTCTATTGGCCACCTAAAGGTAAGTAGTTATACTTACCATGAGGTGGCCGATTTGCCAGTCTTTATACCTATAGAACATACAAAAGTGTGAGGAGTAGCTATAAAAACATAAAGAAATTTGTAGAAGTTTGTTTATAAAACTGTTTTAAAAAAATCTCTATCTTAAATTTTATATGTACCTTCAAGATGGGTACATATATTACAGTAGCGACCCATCCCGGCTTCGCACGGGTGCAATGCTGATACTAAATATACTATAGAATGTCTTTATATACAACGTTCACAGATTCTTTGTCATTAGGCAATACAAAGCGCTATATCTCTGCATTTTAAATCTGTAATATTTTCGAAAGTATTCATTTAAATTATATGCTGTAACGGGTCATATTGTTATATTAAATGCAAAAGATATTTCAGGTACTTAATTGGATAAGGATTAATGCTGTATTGCTTGAAATCACTTCGAAAATAAGTCAGTATTTCTCGTAAAGAATAAGGATAAAAAATGGTTGTTGTGGGCTATCCCTAAGAGATAGACATATACCGTCGCAGATGTTTTCGTAGATCTTTTTAAGGTTTACAATACATTATTTTAATCCATTTTGTAAGGCTTAGCAAGCGTTTGCAATGTAAGCGCACAAAAAATGATTTTATTTACGATATCTCATTAGAAAACTCTAAAATTATCAGCCTTTGTCTATTTATTATGCATATATTAAACCTTCCCCTTGAATTACTCTATATAATAACAAAACGGCATCAAAATCAGTTACGTAGTTTTAAAGATCCAAGCATATGTACAAAGGGACAGACAAACAGCGGGAAGCGACTTTGATTTATACTATGTAGTGAATATCACGTTAAAAAAGTTAAAAAAGGGTTATTTCGCGGAGACCAATCTTGTATCGTGAGTCTACGATAAAAATATAGAGGTAAGGTTAAATAAGAACATTTTATAAAAAGCATCGCGATCAAGGACTAAAATGTTTCTGACCATCATCACGTCCAATATAAATTTAATATTTTCGCGTTCTATATAGAATAATAAAAAAATTGTGTTTTTTTCCGTCCCGTCGAAATCAATTTTGTTACTAATAGTATAAAAATTACAATGAATATGTAACAAAAATGAACGTGACCTGAATCCTTTAAGACACATCTGGATTTTGTATTGTAAAAAGCTGAGATAGCTTATTGGTTAGAAATCAGAATTTGTAATCCAAGAGTTTGGTTTAGAATCCGGATAATATGAATTTGTATTTATTTATTTATACATTACATACATTTACATTAATAGCCTGAAAAATTCCCACTTCTGGGCTAAGGCCTCCTCTCCTTTTGAGGAGAAGGTTTGGAGGATATTCCACCACGCTGCTCTAATGCGGGTTGGTGGAATACACATGTGGCAGAATTTAGTTGAAATTAGATTGAAATTAGATTAGACACATGAAGGTTTCCCCACGATGTTTTCCTTCACCGCCGAGCACGAGATGAATTATAAACACAAATTAAGCACATGAAAATTCAGTGGTGTCTGCCTGGGCTTAAACCTGAAATCATCGGTTAAGATGCACGTGTTCTAACCACCGGGCCATCTCGGCTTCCATCTTCATTTGTGTTTACGTGACCTTTCCACTTTTTGAGGAAACCTCTGTGTGTCAGATGATGTGTATCCACAAATCCGAATGATTATGATGACTGTGGTCAATTTCAAGGGAGACAGTGCACAGGTGTGTGTGTGAACACAGGGGCACTCTCTATTCGTTTACTCTCATAATCCGATATTTCGGCAAATCACCCATGACTAGAAAGAGTTCAGGTACAAGACCCATGCCTTAACGTGCTTTCCGAGGCACAGGAGTGTTCATACCGCACAGAAACAGCGTGGTGGAATAAGGTCCTTCTCTAACGGAAAGTTCACAGTCCTTATTAAACTTTTCCTTATAAAATTATTTTACTTTAAAAATATGTACAATATATGATGATTTCGAAAGAAAAAAAAAAACCACGAAAGTTTTCACTATGCGTCGTGCAGCGTGTGATTTGAGTTTTTGTTTGGTTAAGCCGGGAATGCACTTCACGTGCGTTGGATATCGAATATTTAATTTGTTAACACTCGCCGTTTGAGTTTCGTCAAATATTTGCCTTTTGTTTCGCTCAGAATCAATAAAACTGAGAACTATCTGAAATATTTCGATGGCGTTTGGGTTTATTTACTTATGCGATTGTGCAAGTGTGTGTAGATGTTCGATCGACAGACGTGTATGTGTGCAAGTGCAAGTTTTCATTTATGTGTTTGTAAGTATATTGGTTATGTTTGTGTTGGGGCAACGGTGATGCTGATTGGTGCAAAACAATTTGCCTGTTAGATATTTTAGGTGGAAGCCGCATACTTCGCATGATAGAAGGTAATATCAGGATAATCTTTAGTAGAGAGGTCTGCGTAAATTCACAGATGCGTTTCGTTACAGTACGCTACTTTAATGTAAATATTATTTTATAATATAATAGACAGCATATGAGCAACCAGATAGTAAGTGGTTACTGCCCATAGATATTGGTGCTGTAAGAAATATTTACCATACCTTACACCGCCAATGCGCCAACAACCTTGGAAACAAAGATGATCTTCAGCCTGCCTATAGTAATACTAGATCACACCATTCAAACCAAAACATTCAAATGAAATCCAATATTTTCTTTAAATGCTATGATTACAATCAATATCAAATCTCCCTTTTCCCTTCCTTTAGTATATTGGACAACATTTTGAAAGTTGACATTTTGTATTTGTTATATCTCTAACTAACGTCAAAAGACAGAAGTTCAAAATCGAACGGGTTAGAAAAAAAGTTTTTTTGAACCGAATTTGATGATATATGTTTAGATGTATTAAAAACACAAATTGAGAACATAAAAACTCCTTGGTTGGCTGTAAAATAAAACGAGATGAATTTTCGATAACGTAAGCAACGATATAGATATGGGGAAACAAATTAATATGTAACCCTTTTAGCTAGTCACATGTTACTAGAATAATAATTAATATATTATATGATATATACTTCTACAATTATCTTAAACTCAAATTCAAATTCTTTTATTCAATATAGAAGCATTACAGTTACTTATTGATTGTAAAATCAACCACTACCACAATTTCGGAAAAGAAAATACCCTGACCTGAGAAGAACCGGCGAATTTTTTTTTGTTTCTCAATTTTATTGTTTACGTATATGTGGGATTATAGTGAGTGAAACGTTTTAAAAAGAGTGATATTTCTTTAGGACCTTTGGAATAAAAATCAACACGTTTTCCATCGGGATACGTTCTATCAGCTGTCTCGTGTCACCATACTTACAAAAAATAAATCCTTTAGGTAAGGAGGTGTAAAATTAAAAAAATTACTTACTGACTATCTTAGTATACCACACATATTCAAGATGAAAAGAAATAGCCAGGAGGTGATCGTTTTTAAATTTGGCAACATAGACAACTTGAACGCTTTCTGGGACCATGTTGTAGAAATGTATACATTGCCCCACAAAAGAGTTACTGACTTTATGCAGTCGAGTAACAGGACAGTAACAGTTTGTGTTTGTTCCTCGTACTAATGCTATGAGTATCATATTTTCTCATAAAATCATTAAAATTTTTCCATACAAGCATAACGTTACAGAAATTGACAAGAGTCCCCGTTTTAACGCGCAATTTTTCGTTAAGATCACGTGTTCTAGATACAAGGTCATCTCGGTTCGTGTCTATCCAATATATACATAAAAAACATTATTACAATGTCGGTTTAGTAAGGTGAGTATCCAAACATGACTACAATAGTCATACGTTACGCTTATAATAATTCAAATAAAACGTCATGCACGCCTATCTGCGTGTTGGAGCAAGGTTGCCGACATGTTACATGTTAAGAAACGGAAATAAATAAGAATATATTTAAAAACGTAACTCAAAGCGTTACATCCATATTTTTGTCGCTTGAATATTGGATTCAAAGACTTTTTAATATGTTCGCAAAGGAAAAATGAAAAGTAAATTTTAATGGCCTTAGACCTCTTCTCCGCTTGTGCTAAGGTTATTATATCATCCTGTTTATATATAATTAGAGGTAGAATGGACAAAGAGACCACCCCTTTGTCCATCCTACCTGTTGGTAAGTGGTCAACGCCGCCCATAGACATTAGCGCTGAAAGAAATATTAACCATTCCTTACATCGTCAATCCACCCCAACCTTGAGAACTAAAGTAATGTTCCTCATACCTTTAGTTATACAAGGTCTTTCCCTTAAAAGTGAAACACAACCATTCTGTGAATGGCTGGTTGGCGGTAATTTTTTTCTGTCTACGCAGGTGGGTTTACGATTATCATCCTCTGATAAATCTTAATGTGGATTTGAACCCACAATTTCGAGATAAGATTCACTCGTCTTAATCTCTGGTTCATCTTGGTTCATATTATCTTGTAGTAACCAATAGTTAATCTATTAGTAATACTCAATTAACAAACATTATCCTTCCATCTAAATGCATATAAATTCAAATTAACTAAAATATGAATTTGGTACTTAAAAGTTTCCGTCTAAAGCCTTCACACAGTGTGAGGTTCTAATGGACGAACGTTAGCTAATCGGTGGTCGAATTTAATTTGTACCGCCAGCTGCAGGACCAGCAGTTTCGTAGTTAGAGCTAAGATTGATTGTTTGTTACTAAGACACTTGGTCGTGTTACTTGAGACAGGACAATAAGGAAATTGTACCAGTTTTCCTGGTTGTATTAACCGACTTCAAAAAGGAAATTTTTTTCTTAATTCGTCTGTATATAGAGTCTCTTCCAATCACAAGAAAATAAACAATTTTTACAATGAATTGTCGTGATATCATTGGTTGAAATCATAAATAATTTATAGTATCCAGTACAGATTTCTAAAAAATATCATTTTGAATGTCAGTGAATAAATTTGATAAAGTTAGTTAAATAGAATAGTACTATATTATAAATAAGGGTAATCAAGAAATGTTTGTAATGCATATTATAATTGGTTTATAAATGTCCAGAAAAAAAAATATTATGAATTTAGCCATAATTTTTTTAATATTAAGCAAAATTTATTTCAATTAATTGAATTTAATTGTTTATTTAGAATGATTCATCAATTAAAAAAATAAAATCAAAATATACTTTAGCAATCACTTTTTAATAGTCATTTTACAAACTTTATAAATTGAAGCTACCACTGTTTCGGAATGTAGATTCTACCGAGAAGAACCGGCAAGAAACTCATTAGTTCTACTTTTTTTAACATTTAACAAAGTTATCTTAGCCAAATACAATTATATAGGAAGTCAACAAGTATTCGCTCCACGCCTTTCTATCATCTATACAATCCTGTATTGGATATACTTTTTTTTAATGCATTTTTTGCAAATGATATGAATTTATGAATCAGCAAAGTTAAAAATATCAGCGGAATTTTATTATAGAAACGGATACCTTGCCCCGAGAAGGAATTATTGACTTGGCGGAGACGGAAACTTGGCGTTATAAGCTTACCCTTACGTCTCGTGCACTTACAATGATTATCACTGATTCTATCAAAGTGATCAATGCTACTATGAATATACACAATGTTGCAAATGTATTGTGACGCAACAGTGAATATTCCTTAATCAAATTAATAACCCGTCATCATATTTTCATGATTTCTGTCGGTGTCCCAAAGGAGTTCATTTTTTTTATTATTACTTATCAAAGGTCTACTAGATCTGCAAGAAAAATAAATCCAACATTAGCGGCAGGCTTGGCGAACACTTGGCAGATTGCTTATTGAAATTTCAATAATTTTCACATTTATACCATCGGAGTATACATATAAATATATAACATGTTATAAATAGTTAGTTTTAAAAAAAAAAATTGAAATTATTAACTACTTTATTAATCAACACAATACAACACTATACACACTTATAACTTATTATACTTTGTAATAACTAAGCAACAAAGACACGTCTACACTGTCCAAAGCACTGTTCCGAAGTAATTGATTCCGCTAGCGTATCCCTGAAGTTGACTCCTAGGAACTTCACGTTGCACAGTGCTGCCCTCCGTTGAGACGAAATTTGACCGGAAATCGGACGGCGATAACATCCGGCCCTCCTGCTCACGCGTTCGTCCTCGAACGCGTATATATATGTTGTATTTGCTTGTAACAGAAATAGAACATAGTTAGAACAATTAATTATTCAATTAGTCTCATACATATAAATTGTCACATCGCGGTACTATATTTATTATAGTGTTTATATTTCAAGTAACATTAAAATTTGGATGGAACGGTTGAAGACCCCTGGTATATAAGCAACCATACTAAGTATCGATTAGCTTGTTCATCATGGCTTGGAATAGAGATGCCTGAGGCCACTCTAAACGTATATCACCATGTTACCCTTGCAACAGTGTTCATCACAGATATCTGTTGCAAGTTGGGGACCCTACCGCACCATCACCATCCTGTTCAATTCACAGTAATTACATAAGACACAAGCACAACAATAGTAATCTAATTTTAAAAGGCGTATTATAGTTATTAATACTCACTTATAAGATACTTACAATACTATGTTTTACCTCCGATAACATCCGGTTAATAATTCATATTTTGTAGATTTATCCATGGTTTCATATTTTCCACACATGTTACTCCGTTATACGGCTTTGTGCTTCTTTCCGCACCTCTCATGTCAGTAATTTTGTATCGATCATGTCCCAGTAGTTCCGTGATTTGAAACGGACCTCTGTATTGTGCCATCAACTTCGTGCTTTGACCATCATTTGAACAATTAGGCGTTCTAATAACGACTAGGTCACCAACCTGATACTTAGGTGCTTCTTTACGTTTTAAATCGAATGCATTTTTTTGTTTCTCTGCGCTCTTTTTTATATTAGCATCAACTTTGCCTCTCAGTAGCGTGACGTCTATTATCTGTTCTTCATCATTATCAATAATAATGTCGCCGTCCATTCGCAACCGGTACCCGAAAAATATTTCGCTTGGTATCGCTGCTGTGGTCTTATTAATCGTACTGTTAATACCCTGTTGTATAGTTGTGATATGTTGATCCCATTTGTTATAATTAGTATTTGCACCCATAGTACGTAAAGCCTCCAAAATAGTCTGGTTGTAGCGTTCAACCTGGCCGTTAGAACGTGGCACAGCTGTAGCTACAATGTGGCGTCTAATACCTCGTTCTTCGCAATATTTTGTAAACAATTTTGAAGTAAAAGCGGTGCCTGCATCACACACTAGTCTTTTCGGATTACCAAATATTTTAAAAATTTTATCTAATTCATTAACAACTAATTTACTCTTGGTATTTTTAACAGCAGATATAAAAACAAATTTCGTAAAAGAATCTACAATTACTAATAAATAGGATTTATTTTGAGTAGTTTTTACAAATGGTCCCAAGTGATCAAGATGTAGGGTGTGAAAAGGCCTGGCATACTTCGGAATTGGATATAACTGACCAGGTTTTTTACCATGAATGTTTTTGTAATAAATACAGTAAATACAATTTTTTATATATTTCGTAACAACCTTTTTCAAACGCGGAAACCAGTATAGAGACCTAATTCTTTCAACTGTTTTATCAACGGAAAAATGACCAATATTATCATGATTTAATTTAATAATTTGCCATATACACTGTTTTGGTACCAACCATCTCCTACCGTATTCAGTTCGTCTATATACTTTATTCCCTAATAACTCATAATTGTTAAATATTTCTTTATTTGACTCGGCCTCTCCTGATTGCAAAATATCGCGTATTCTACTAATATCCGGGTCTTGAAGCTGTACAGATAATAGCCAATCACTTTCTGTAATTATCGTACATACACTACTTGTATTTTGTTCGTTATCATTTTTGACGGGATTTCTACTAAGTGCATCTACGTGCTGCATTTGCGAACCAGCTCTGTGATTAATTTCAAAAGAAAACTCTTGTGTAAATAGAACCCATCGACTAATTCGTGGAATAATGTCTTTCTTTGTTAATGCATATTTAACAGCATTGCAATCGGTTGTAATTTTAAACGTTATTCCCAATAAATAATGTCTGAATTTTTGTAGTCCAACAACAATGGCTAATAACTCTAATTCAAACGAATGATATGATTTCTCTTCGTTTGTAGTTTGACGACTATAAAAATGTACGGGCCTCTCCCCATTATCAGTTAATTGCATTAAAATACATCCTATTCCATTACGACTGGCATCAGTATATAAATTTGTAGGTAAATTTGGGTTAAATATATTAAGCATCGCATTATTAATTAGATATTTTTTTAAATCTGAAACAGCTTGATCCTGTTTCGTGTCCCATATCCAAACTGTATCTTTTTTTAATAAATTAGTAAGTGGTTTGCTAATTAATGCACAATTTCTAATAAATTTTCTAAAATAATTAATTAATCCTAAAAATTGTCTTAATTCATGAATATTTTTGGGACTAGGATAATTTTGAATAGCATTAAGTTTCTTTGAACTAGGGCGAATGTTATTTTCAGAAATGTCATATCCAAGGAAAGTAATATTATTTTGAAAAAAAGAACATTTATTTAAATTAAGTGTTAGACCGTGAGAACTTAGTATACTTAAAATATTTTCCAAACAACTGATATTTTCTTCTAAGCTTTTAGTTGCAATTAACAAATCGTCCATGTAACAAATAACGCGATCAAAACGCAATTTACCTAAAACAGTATTCATTAGTCGCTGAAATACTGCTGGCCCATTACAGAGCCCAAAGGGCATTCTAACAAATTCATAGTGTCCATCAGGTGTAATAAATGCCGTTTTGTATATATCTTTTTCTTTAATGGTAATATGATAGTATCCGCTTTTCAAATCTAACGAAGTATAATATTTACAGTCGCGTAATCTATCTATAAGTTCTTCTATCATTGGCATAGGATACTTTTCTTTTACTGTGATTTTATTTAACTGGCGATAGTCTATACATAAACGTTTTTCCCCAGACGGTTTGTCAACTAATAATGCTGGACTCGCATATGGAGAATTACTATTTCGAATAATACCGTTTTTTAATAAATCTTCAATTATTTCTCGCGTAATTACTTTTTCTTGATTAGCCATTCGATACGGACGTTGATAAATAGGTTTTGTAGTAGTAAGTTCTATTTCTAATTCTATACATGATGCTTTACCTAATGTCGATAAATCTTCCGAAAAACAACTAGAATATTTTTTAAATAAATCATTTAGAATATTTTTGTATTTGGAATTACTATGATCTAACGTATCTGGAGTAATTTTTAAAATATGCAATGATTTAGCATAATCAAACTTTAGAGTATAACCAACGCGAATGTACATAATATCTTTATTTTCTGTAAAATTTCGACCAATCAAGACATCACAATCCGTAACCGATTCTACAATGTACATAGTGATCATCAATTGAACTTCATCGATTTTAACTAACGTGTCCAGAGCCTCTGTTACTGTAAACGTAATTGTTTTTGTAAATCCAACTAAATTGATTGGGCTATTGAGTTGATAACTTTTTAATCCAAACTTATTAATTATATTTGGAGTAATCAGAGAACAATCGCTACCCATATCTATAAAAGCTTTGCAACTTTTACCGTTAATGAAAATAGTTTTATAAAATTTATTTTTTTCAGCGGGTATGTTTAACAATTTAACCTCTGTTTCGTTTTCAGTCTTAGTTTTAGATTTGCTTTTACAAGCTTTTTCCAAATGACCAATTCTGTTACAATGTGAACATTTTACACTATCTTGAATAGAGCAGAAATTACGTTTATGCCCGGTCTGACCGCAACGGTAACAAGTTATTAAATTATACGACGTATTATTCGAATTTTTACTTGTAGAAGGATCGATATTTATTTCAGTTTTTCTATCAGTTACGTAAGGCAATTTTTGGTTTTGAAAAGAAGTTGTATTTTTATATGACGTCTGCTTAAAATTTGAATTTACATGAACTTTACTATGAAGAAAAGAAGCCAGATCGTCACAATATTTAAAACTACCTGCTTCCGCCGCCATAGATAAATTACTGTCGCCTATTGTACCCACGATTATGGATATTACATCACTTTCAGTAAACCCTAAATGCAATTTATCAATTCTACTCTTTTGTTGGAAATAAAATTCGTATAATGATTGACCCTCCATCGGTTTGGTTTCCAGAAGTTTTTTAAGCAAAAGATAAGCATTACGTTTAATTTGAAAGGTATCTCTTAGTTTATTACGCCAATCTTTCCATTTCCAATCAGTCCAACTAGTTTCGTTTTTTTGTAGGGAATCGTACCAAGTCTTTGCAGTATTACGTAACTTTTGGAGAGCTTGATACTTAATCATTTGATCTGACCAGCCAAAACTACCCGCGTTTGCTTCTATAACATTAATCCACATATTCACATCATCTAACAAGGGATCAAACTCAGGTATAACAGACGATAATAATATATTTTGACTCACAGTAGGCGAACGGTGCCGGTGCCTCTTACTTTTGCGGTGATAATTACTTTCAGCGCTATTACTTGACGATGATGATATCGTACTAGAAGTTGAAGAGTGCCTCCGTGATGGATTCCTATTCTTTTGCCGTTTACGAGGCATCCTGGGCGTTGTTACTTTCACCACTTCTGATATTAACTACTTTATTAATCAACACAATACAACACTATACACACTTATAACTTATTATACTTTGTAATAACTAAGCAACAAAGACACGTCTACACTGTCCAAAGCACTGTTCCGAAGTAATTGATTCCGCTAGCGTATCCCTGAAGTTGACTCCTAGGAACTTCACGTTGCACAGTGCTGCCCTCCGTTGAGACGAAATTTGACCGGAAATCGGACGGCGATAACAAAATTATAATTGACAGAAGTAAAACGTAAACGTAAAATATATAGAAATGACAGACTAAGATTCGAGGTTAAGATTTTTATTCTTATTATGAGTGGAAAAGTTAAAAAACCTTTTTCCTTAGATCATATTCCTGACTACTCCAAAACTCTTAGCTTAATTTAATATAAGTAAACTTTTTTGAATAACAATTATTATTGTTGTATTTTGAATAAACATTGCAAAGATCCAGCTAAAACGCCAAACACACATCTTCAAACGCCTCCACGAGCAGTTTTTTTTACGTAGTTTTATTATTATTTTTAGCGCTTAAAACCTTTTAAAATCTTTTAAACTAAAGATCGTGTTGGCATGCGAGTGTGTGTTCATTACGTTTTTACATAAATGCATAGTACTCATGTATGTGTGCCTTGCATGAGGAATAGGTGTGCTAGATTTTGTAACTATATTTTGTTTATATTTTAGGTTGGCTGACTGGGAAATAGGTTTTTTGATGGTGGTCCCCACTGACCTCAGATGGTACACAGAAGCTTCAGACCAAGTTGATAAAATTGAATCTTGTTGAATCTTGTCCAGCAGTAGGACAATAACAGGCTCCTTACTCCAGGTACTTAAGATTGAAATACAATCGATTCCAATCACATTATTATTTCAAGTAGTTCTTTGAGATATAGAAAATCTATTCTTGTATAAAATTGTCGATCACAGTAAAGGTTGTTTCCGCTCAGCCGCACTCCACTATCTGACTTTGACTTTGCGTCACTTGAATGAGCAAATGAATACTGTCTATACTGTTATTAAGTGAAACTTGAACTTAGAGAGAACATTTATTTGAATCGGAAAATATAATATTAAGTAATAAATAAAAATGGATCATTATTTTTATGTTTGTCCTCTATGTTCCAAAACTATTCATCCAACTGTGATGAACTTTTTACGTACGCCTCAAGAATGTTCCTGGCCTTCTCTATATATATAAAAAAATATTTTTGTTGATTAATCACGATGATCGACTACGAAGATAAAAGCACTAATGAAGAAGACTTAACAAAGACGCTTTGAACGCAGTGAACAGGACGTAGTCGTGAATTCGTGAAGAAGTTATATCACGTAGGAATGTCTCAAAATTTTTTTTCGATCTGGGCCTTAGGTATCATATAATAATTATTTAAGTAGCCTATACAGATAACTCGGCTGAACCACGTAATTAAATATTAATTCATTTCCCTCAGCGACTTTGAAGTCCAAAAATATCCGCGACTCTAAAACAGGACGGCGATCTTGTTTGGCATCTTTCTTATCATGCAAATGTTTTAGAAGAGTGTTGTTTAAGATTACAAAGGGACCGAATTTCTTTGTATTTCCATTGTCATGGTTATCGTTTGTTTATTAAGCGCTAGTAACTTGACCTGGTTTTACGTGAATATATTTGTATGTTTCTTATTGTTTTGGAAATTTAGTTGGAAGATTGGCTGAAGAGCAGCCACTAGGAGTATGAGGAGGTACTATCCCTATCTGTAAGGAGAGCTTAGCCGTGTAGCAAGCAGAGCATCATTTCAGAGAAGCAGATATATGTAGAATCAATCCGGTAGCATCCGGTCCGGTCGGAGAGGCTAACGATGCAAGCCAATCCGAGTAAGTACTCATCAGATATTTTACAGACAGACAGCAATACTTAGTGTTGCTGTTTTTGGTTTGTGGATTTCTTATAGCGCCTATGTATATGGGCGATAGTGACCACTTGCCGTCAGGTTTGCCTTCCTATACCATAAAAAAAATGTTTGTACATGATTAACAAACAAACCGATTTTTCTGCATAGGCAACGTTTTAAACAACTAAAATGTTGATTATTTGTATAAAAAAAACAAACAAGGGTCAATATAACATCACACATATATAATATCACAATAAAATCATTGTGATTTTAGCATTAATGGTTTTGATATACAAACGAGTAAGAATACAGTCAAGCCCAGCCTCCGATGACGTCATTGACACGGCCTCCATCTTATTCACTCGTGATTGGTGGATTCAATTTGGGCGTGCGCGGGAGTTCCTAAGCTGTGATTTAGTACGGTTAAATGAAAGCCTCCGTCGAGCACGAGACGAATAATGTACTACTGCGCCGTCTCAACTGTGACTTTCAAACCCAGGCCACTTATATTTTTAAGAAATTGATAAAACAAGACTGTAGAGACTGTTATCACAACAGACTTTTAAGGACAGTTTATAACATCTTACCAAGTACATATGTATATGTTTACATATACTGAGATATATATATATATATTGCAGTATATGTAAAAAAAAACATTTACATACAAAATAAATGGAACGTCATTGGTAAATTTTATAAAAACTTTATATAATTTTACGAGAGTTCTCAGTAGCAACGCAGTGTTTGGAATGCGCCAATGTACCCGTGCCGTGTTTTGTTATGAATGTGAATTTTGTGTGTTTTTATCTATAAATAATGAGTTAGTCGGTCGCCTAAACTATTTCCTCTGTTCCATCAAATTATGAGAGTACTAGCGACCCGCCCCGTCTCCGTATAAGTATGTAATTTATTTATAAAGAAAATGATATGATATAAATAAAATGTATATATTTAGGACTCAGTGATATTGTGGCTTACTATCAGAGAAAACATTTTTCACATTGGTTGATTAGTACCGGATATTGCCTCCCTACATACAAACTATTATTATTATTAAACATTCAAATACTATAGTAAAGATACTTGCGTTTGGGCACTTATTTGTGAACTATAAAATACTCTGCCCGAACCGTAAAGAAAAGGATTCTGAAGACAGACGACCCGTCTGTCTTAAGAATCCTTTTCTTCACAATCTTTTGGTTAGAGTTTAACTAGACTCATAATATTATAATGCTTTTTTTCATTCATTATTTGTAATCTTATTTAAGTAAATTTACTTACTACACATCTGTTACATATATGTTATTAAATTTTCGATCGTCTTTTGTTTCTCTTCTCAATCCATCTATCTTGAAGCAAATATTATAAGCTAGTGTTGAAACGAAACAGCACTTGGCACGAAGCGAAACAAATGAATCACGAACAATTCTGATTCAAGACAAACAGACGGACAGTTCCTGTATTAGCATATTGGATTACAGGGTTTCATAGCGTGAGAATTCGTTAACTATTTTCTTGTAGAACTCGCTACATATGTTTATATCGGGCCGTAGTTAAGTATACACGTCACAGAAGTATAACTTTTCAGAAGAGTTCTGCTCAAGTTGACCTTGAATTTAATTATTAATTGAATCAATTGATATTCAATGTTCAAGAAGTTTCACTTCGAAAACAAAACTTTGGTCTCTGTCAGTTGAATTCATCGACGTCACGTAAAACCGTTAAATACGTTTTTAATTTAAACGAAATATTACGATCTATTCGCTAAACCATCAAGGCATAGATTCCAAAATATTAACTAACTCGTGAACAATGATTGGCATGGAACTCTTAACATATTAATTCAAAAAACGATGTCCAAAGGCAGACGAAGTCACGGGCTTCGTTCATAGACAGTAATAATATTACATTGCTATTATAATAAGGAATGCACGTAGTATTGTATTACAGCTAACAATGATAGCTCTTACGTGCTAAAACTATTAAATACTTAGAGCATATAGTTTTGGAAATGACAACGCACTGGGGCATCAATCGTGTTTTAATTTAAAGTCGCAAGCAGCAAATGCTTTAGTCCTTTTAATGTAAATAAATTGAATCTTAACCTACTAGGGCAAATATGTCATAATTGTGTTTAAGAAAGGATATCGCTGTCACGATTAATGCCAAGAATCTTGTTTTTTTATGATATTTTGTGTCAGACGAGCAAATGGGCTACTTGATGGTAAGTGATCACCATCGCAAATAGACAATGTCACTGTAAGAAATATTAACCATTTCCTACATCGCCATGCGCCACCTGCCTTGGGAACTAAGATGTTATGTCCCTTGTGCTTGTTACACTGGGTCACTCACCCTTCAAACCGAAACACAGTACTGCTGTTAGGCGGTAGAATATCTGACGATTTTTGCTTGCATTCAATTTAGACTATTAATGTAACAAGCGTTCTCGTTCTTGTTTCTTTGTATAAAAACCTACAAAATAATTTTTACATGTATTAAATCCTGATGAGTTCTACGGCCATGTAAAATCAATTCCGAAAAAAAATATTTAGAAAGATATCTTACAATTCCTATGAACTTTGTTACAGTTAAACTAGGTTTAAATGAAAGCCATTACAAACTATCATACCACTTCTAATATATTCTGCTCTGAGGTAGATTATTCGTTGATGTTAATTTGGGGAGGGATCGTATAATACTGAGATGCATTTGAGAACAGCGTATTATCTAAAATAGCTTTAAACGTCCGACTACTGTACAAAGAGCTACTATTTAAGTTTCACCTATTAACAGGATTTTCCACAACGCAAGTGCTTTAGCTACTTACATTGGGATCAGAGTAATGGATGTGATGTTGTCGAATATTTATAAAAAAAAAGGATTTGATGTAGGCCCGGTTGGGTATCATCTAGTCATCAGTCATTATAGCGATCGCTAGATCTTTTAAATTAATAATTTGTCTTGAATTGATTTTGTAATGCACCATCAAATATTAATACGCTTGTAGTTGAACGGTGAGTTGGACAATGAATTTGTAATTATTTAACTAATAGCAGTGTCATTTGATCTTCGAAAAGCCTTAACTTTGGTATATATATATATGTATGTACCACGTCACACTGAGCAATGTTAAACGCAATATGACTTTTATCGTGGAGCAGGCTATGATTGAAGAACTTTACAGATAAAATCAGTAATTCGATTATCCAAAGACGACGTCCGCTGCATAATTAACAAGCTTCGATTATGACTCAAGTTTCTGTAATCAATGATTGCCAATAAAATTACTTTACACTATGTAATTACTGAATAAAAAAAAAAACAATTCGACGTCATCAACAAAAGAGTACTTCATAGCCTCCTTATTCTATTCGAAAAGTTTATTGCGTTTTGTATCGATACTAAATATTTCTTAACTTTTGGAACTAACTTCATAAAAATAAACATTGCAACTTTACGATTAAATTCTATAACATGAGTTTGAATGTAAAACAAAAGATAGTAAAAACATATAGCGTTGTTTTGTAGACATTTACAATGTAAGTAACTCAAGTAACTTCGTATTTAGGAAACGTATTTTGAAATAGTACCAGTTAGTACAACAACAATCATAATGAAAATCAACAAATAGTTTAATCAAGTAGACTTATACAAATATTGTTGTATCGAGATTAAATTTAACGTATACCAACAACTTTTACTTGGTGGCTTTGTGCAAGCCCGTCTGGGTAGGTACCACCCATTCAGTACTCTGTATTGTTATGTTCCGGTTAGAAGGATGAGTGAGCCAGTGTAATCACAGGCACAAGGGCTATAACATCATAGTTCCCAAGGTTGGTGGCGCATATGTGATGTAAGGAATGGTTAATATTTCTTACAGCGCCTTTGTCTATGGGCGGTGGTGACCACTTACCATCAGGTGGCCCATATGCACGTACGCCTACCGATAACATAAAAAAAAAAAACATTACTAAGTATTTCTGTTTAGCGGTAGAATAATTGATGAGTAAGTGGTATCTACTCAGATGGACTGTACGAAGATCAATAAAAAAATTAACACATGCGAAAGTTATATTGCTTGTCCGGACTTGAATTTGCAAAGGAGTACCTAAGAAAAGTACTAATTAAATCACGAAATTATCGTTTAAATCCAACTCGCTTTCTCGATTAAAACTTGAAATATAAAAAAGAAATATCCAAAGCTATTTAATATGCTAATTCCCGTTTACATAGTTAGTAACGACGGATAGTTTAATTCAACGCTGGGGAACTATGAATATTCTATGTGGGCCTTGGAGCTCCTTTTCACTTTAATATCGGATGATGTATCGATTTATCCCTTCGAAATTTAAAACGTTGTATTTATTGATTTATGATAACCAGAACATTTTTCAGGGTCTGTAGTAAAGTGTTTTTGGGGGTCTGTATTTATCTACTGTGTCATTATTGAAGAAGCAATTTGTTTTTAATACCCTTTGTACGTGTCTAAGTTAATCGGAACGAAGGTTGCGGGCGGGAAACACTGTTGAATCGTTATAATTTATATCGAGAACGACGGTGAAGAAAAACATCGAGAGGAAAGCCTGACGGATTTCATTCTGACATAATTATGAACATTTTCTTCAAGAGTAGAAGTAGCCTTTGCCCAGAATTGGGCAGTGTTGTCTACAGGGTGCTTATTTATATGAATGTGACGAAATACATTTTAAGGCTTTTGTTATGATTTCATACCTTTATTTGTGTGTTTTTTCTAAAAGGTCTTATCACCAACTTTAGACAATTCTGTAGTTATGTTTATAAGACTTTATTAAAAGTGTAGTATTCGAAAAGGTTTAATTACAAAAAAAATTCAAATCTTCGAACATTTTTAAGGTTTCCTGATCATACTTCAACTATTATCATTGAATTTACGTGGTTAGTATAATAAATAATGAAAGTTAGAAAATATTTTTATGTGAAAGGAAATTATCTATATATTTGTTTTTATTATTATAGTTTCGATTCTTAAACCTATTAAAATAAGACTTAAATTTGCTTGGCTGTTCTGTTCATTACGATTTACAATAATAATAATAAAAAAAAAATTTCAAAGGTTTCAGATAGCTGTGAAATACTTTTCTTCTTGTTGGGTTCTGGGATGATAGTCTCATTTGGAAAAATATTAAATACTACTTGACGTCCGCGGTTTCGCTCGTATTGAGGAGTAGGTCGCCAGGTATTTGATATAAAAAGTATAAACGCAATAATAATCTAACTGACTAATGAAATTGAAATGAGAAAGTAAGACAAAAGTAACCCGAGGAAATTAAGAAAAAGATCTATCCTTAGTATATCCAGTAATAGGTCCTGATACAACAAGCGTTAGTCTGCTTTTAACGCTAACTCCAATTTTATAAAAAAAAATAAAAGTGACGTCATAGCACACAGCATCTTAAGAAATATCAGTCAACTACGCGGAACATATTATAACCTCTCTCGCACTCTCTATCCCCTCAATCTCATAATCCGATACGACTGGAAAGAGTTCAAGCGCAGCACCAGCAGCTTTAAGGGTTTTCGAAGAAATGCATTCCCAACAACAGAATATAACTTATTAAAAAACTTGGGGTTTGAACCCAGGGCATTGAGATCTGCATAGATCTAGCACATAGACCAATTTGAATTCAATTAATTAAATAAACAAAGAGGATTAAATGGATAAAAAAAAACTTGGAATTAGTATTCGTAGAATTACCTACAGCACTAAAAGTACATGCTAATGATTGCTGAGAAAGAGTAACTGTGTTTTTGTCTGTTATTCTCAATACTTACATTCCAAGTAATTGTAGCCTTAGTACAATTGATGTAATAAAATAACGATTTAAAAGAGCAAGTAAGAGCCTATGCCTATTAAGTATATTTTGATTTTAATTTCGGCCCTTATGACAGCTTCTCGTCGAAGAGAAGTATATTTATTGTTCTATTTTTATATCATAAGTAGGCGGACGGCAAATGGAGCTCTTAAAGATTTAAAAGTACATAGGCTTACTTAAATAAAGTGTTTTTTTTTACTTAAAAAAATTACTTAGATGTATTGGTACAAAAGGTGCTAAATGGTCACCAACTATCACTGACATTGGCGATTTAAGAAATATTAACCGTTCCTTACATTGCCAATGCAATGCCAATCTTAGTAACTAAAATGTTATGTTCTTTGTGTCTATACAAGATTATATTGATGATAAAAAAGCGTGGAGTTGATGCTTGTTGACTTCTAAGCAGGAGACATAACATACATATATAATTGTATTTAACTAACATGACTGTATTTTTAGATGTTGAAAAGGAGTAACTACTGAGTTTCTTGCCGGTTCTTCTCGGTAGAATCTACATTCCGAACCGGTGGTAGCTTTACTTTAAATAGTTTGTTAAATGACGATTCAAAAGTGCTTGTAAAAGCCTACTTAAATAAAGTATATTTTGATTTTGATTTTGTACTTTACTCTGGCTGTTTGGCGGTAAAATATGTTGTGAGTGAGTGGTACCTACCCAGAAGGGTTTGCCCAAAACCCTGCCACTAAGTAAAATACCTTTGTTACTTGTATAATAATACAAAATACCTATATAGCAAAAGTTGATCTATATTACGAATATTCACATTAAGTTACTAAGAGACAGGTGCCAGAATAGACAGAGATAGATATATATGTCCGTCGCACTGCACCTGACACGTTACGTCACAGCAGGTGGCGTAGAGCCGTTAATGCCACAGTCTAAATTAAACCCATACCGTGTTCCTTGCATACTGTGTTTATAGTGAAACAATGTATGGTATATTTTTAGCGTATATTGATAGGCAGATGGCAGGCGCGTGCGGTGATGTGTGCAGGATTAGATAAAAAATATTATAATAGTTTACAATAGCTAAGGCATAAAATACTAGGTTTTAGAAGCTATGCTGTTCCCATACAATTATTATTATTTAAAGTCTAAGTGAGGTTTTTTTATATTGGCTAATCTATGTGTGTGCAAAATTTAAAAAATATAAGATGTACCATAGTAGATGATTTGTACCAATACTCGACAAAGGTGTAATGTTTTCATGGGATTGGAGCGTATACGGTACTAAAGTTTGAGATGGTACATTTGGTCGAATTTCATCCGAGATGTACAGTTTCCTTCAGTATGTCTTCTTTCAGCGCTGTACATGAGATAAATTAAATACATAAGGTATATGAGAAATCAGTGACGTTTACCGGGATTTAAACTGGCGATCTTCAAATAAAATCCATTGAGCATTTTGATACGATCCACTAATATTTTTAGATGTGAAAATAAAATATATTATAATTAATTAGTAATATTAAAATATATTTTTTGTTGGTACGTTTTACCAAGAACACTTAGTACTAATTATTATCTTTAACCTAGATCTACTAGTATTTAAATAAATAATGTTGCAATGAATAATAAAAGTAATTTAAATATATTTCAACAATTTAGTGGTAAGAGTTGGTGGTGAGTCTTATATCTAATGTATATGTGGCGAATAACCGGCAACATACCGACCCATTCGATGGCACGTCACCGCAACTGTGGGTCACCCTTAGCTTACCGCACATCGACTTGCATTGCATAGACCTGAGAGAACTCGTTCGTATTTAGATATGCATCCTGTATTATGTGAGTAAAATAAATGTACCTTATGGAAGACGAATATAAGCTTGGAAGTGTTATTAGATTATTTAAGTTATAATTAAGGTAGTGGACGACCGAAGTCAAAAATCTTTATTCAATATAGAAGTGCTTATTGATAGTCAAAAATCTACAACCGGTTCGCAATTTAACTCCTCGGACCTGACAAGAACCGACGAAAGAAACACAGCGGGATATTTTTTTTTTCCATTTTGCATGTACTATATTAATTATATTTTAGTTATTTGAAACGGCCTGTAGGCGATCATTTCATTCCCAAGGTGCGCAGTCAACTGAAAAGTCATTAGTGTTGTAATATCCTTAAATGGATGGATTGTGTGAAAGATATGGTTAGAAAGAATGTTACTTGTGAGATGACGTCCGATAGAGAAGTATGGAAGAAGAAGACATGCTGCGCGGAACCCGAGTAAAATTGGAATAAGGGCAGGAGGATGATGAAGTTAATACCTATGAGTGCACCACGGTAGGGATGCTTTTATGAAAACGATTCCGCAGGTTCTCCGATTCGTGTTGTTGAGGGATTTTATCGATTAAATCAAAATCAAATTCTACTTAATTAGGCTTTTACAAGCACTTACAATCCAAGATATCTAAAAGAATACTTTTATATTTTGTATTACAATTACATAAAAAAGGATCTTGTAATGAAATTATAATTGATCTCCTTCTAATAATAATATTATATCAAAAGGGACCGTTTGGGTATCGGTCCAACGAGATCTAATGAAAATGATTGCGAGTAGGTCTGAATAAAATATTAAATTCTTGGCGATAATATTAGTGATACGTACGATTCAAAACAAAATGGAAAAAATATTAAAATGAGAATTACATTAGCAGCCTGTAAATTTCCCACTGCTGGGCTAAGGCCGCCTCTCCCTTTGAGGAGAAGGTTTGGAGCATATTCTAAACACGCTGCTCCAATCCAGGTTGATGGAATACACATATGGCAGAATTTCGTTGAAAGTAGACATGTGTCTTTTCCTCACGATGTTTTCCTTCACCGCCGAGCACAAGATGAAATATAAACACAAATCAAGCACATGAAAATTCATTGGTGCCTGGGCTTGAACACGAATTCATTGGTTAAGATGCGCGCGTTCTAACCACTGGGCCATCTCGGCCTCAAAAATGAGAATGAAATATATTATATTATTAATATAATATATGATGAAAGTTTTGAATGAAATGTAAAATAAAATTATGCGAAAAAAGAGTATAAAACAGCGCTAGAAGAAAAACAGTCTTCAATCAGAAGCAGTCCACTCAAATGTTTCTAAATTTCAACGCGACACTCAAAAATGTCCTCGTATATTAAGTATTTGGTCCATAAAAAAAAAAAAAATCGTCAAAATGTCATTCCGCCGATGATATTGTTCATTTGTGGGAGAGCACCATTGAATTTTCACTTGCTTGATTCATGTTTATAATTCATCTCGTGTCCAGTGTTCTGCAAATATCGGATGTAAATCTGCCACATATATATCAGTAGAAGTGTTGGATTAGCTCGTCCTTATCTTCAAAAATGGAATCCTTAATCCAGTAGTGGGATATTAAGAATCACTTGAATTTATCTTTTCAACGTTTGAATAAGACTGCATACAAAAACTAGTGTAACTGATAAGTATCTTTGAGTCTTAAGTTTTTTGCAAAACGAAAACAAGCGAAAACTCAAGTCGTACACGGACTTATTTTTAGGCTCGTCTTCGTGATATTTAATATTGACACTTTCGTTTCGTCGGATGTACAAAACCTTTTGTTATAATGTAATAAAGGCAAATATTACGCAATTTCGAAAACGACTAATTCATTTCATCTATTGTCTGTCTTTGAAACGAGACGTAATAAAATCCAAATCGTTCTATTGATTTTTTTTTACCTTATTTATATAAAACACTGATTAATGAAAATATTTATTACACTTTTTTGATTGACAAAATTCTACCATCGTTTCGGAAATAAACAACTCAGGTCTGAGAAGGAAAAGCGAAAAAGAACGGTATTTCGTATGGCAGATTTTTGTGTTTACAATGATAAATTATTTATTTTAAAACGGCCTGAAAGCGATCGTTTTGTTTCCAAGGCGTGCTACGAGGTCATCTATGAAGTCGTTATTTTATAATAACCTTTAGCACACAAACGTTCTTTAACAGTTTCTTTTAAACCTTAGAATAGATGAACAGAATAGGCAAATTGTCTAAAAATATAAAATGGATGGATCTTATTGAAACATTCAAGGTTCAATTCCAGCCGAAGCCCGCATTTGTGTTTATTAGGCAATACATATCTACCAACTAACTCACTTTGGAGCTGAGTGATATAAAATAAACATAGAGAAGTACTTTGTATTAGTATAGTGTACTAGAAAAACCAGGCATACATGATTGGTGGTATTGCTTTCTACAAGTCCACCTAAGTAGGTACCACCCTATGATCATAATTATATTATACCACGAAACAACAATACTTTATATTGATGTAAAAAAATACATATATTGCCTGTATATATCAACAGTCATGGCAATGATACAACAGTCATAACAGTTTATATACTGCCGCGCCATATAGTTGTGAACTACAAGTAATCAATATAATATTTATATGTTTCACGGTAAACAAGCAAATGGCGTCGAATGTAATGACACACAGAAAAACCGCAACCATTTATATACAATACGAGCTGCCCGACTTCGTCTGTGTGAAGAAATATACCTATCGAGTCAAATCACAAACGAAACATTCTTCGAAATTATTATAACCGTTTAGAAAGAAATCAGTTACATACACACGTACAGAAGATTTATACATTATATATAAAGATACATTATAAAATAACAATGTGTGATTTACATGAATATAGAAAATATATTCACGAACAGCTTTTATAATATATTTAAATAAATATTGGAAAACATCACATACATTACTCTGATCCCAATGTAAGTAGCTAAAGCACTCGTGTTATGGAAATCAGAAGTAACGACGGTACCACAGACACTCAGACCCAAGACAACATAGAAAACTAATGAACTTTTTCTACATCGACTCGGCCGGGAATTGAACCCGGGACCTCAGAGTGGCGTACCCATGAAAACCGGTGTACACACTACTCGACCACGGAGGTCGTCAATAATTATAACCTTGAGTATTTTTATATAAAACCTACTCTAGTCAAAGGAAATATAAATGTACGTCATTCTTAAATCAATTCTGTTTAAATAAAGATTTCTCAGAACCTTATTAAATTTTGACGCACATTCAACCGTATAATACGCGTAGGATTATTTACAATCTCAGAGCACGAGATTCACTTCAGGATGTTTGGAAGAGGTACTTACTGAGGCATCTCAATATATATTTTTAATAATATTATATACAAATATATAATGAAAAACACTAAAAATATAAAAAGGGCTTTTGCCATCATCGATGTTCCTGCTCTGAGCCTACTGAGCTTCGTGGAATTAGTCGCGATGATGGTAAGAGCCCTGATGGATTAACATTGGTTCCCTAGGAACGAGGACGGGCCCTTGTGTGGGACGCTATATGCGTTGACACCTTGGCCCCGTATCATATCCGAGGAACAATGTTAAGAGCCGGTGCAGCTGCAGAAAAAGCTGAAGCAAAAAAAAGATCTAAATATTCGTGTCTTATGTCAAATTACTTTTTTGTCCCATTTGATGCGAAACACTTGGCCCTTGGAGTAGTGGTGCAAAAAGCTTCATCAAAAGTATAACACCATTAATTCTTATGTTAATAGATAAATGGAAAAACATAATAAATGGTTTAAAAAAAAATTAAAAACATTTTATAAAAATAAGGATATAAAAAAAAGTCAAAACCGGCAATGGTCGCCTCTATAATAAAATTCCACAAATATTTTTGTTGCTGTTATAAATTAACAAAATCAATCTACCAAAAAACAATCAATTAATAAGGCGTATTATGAAATCTTATTGTTGGAACAGAGCGAGTACCGATTTTTTGCGGTTGTTCTGGATAAAACGTACATTACAAACTGACTATAATCATGTGAAATTATTTATTAGAGTCTACTTGAATAAAATGATATATACGTATACAATAAACGCTTTACAAACAGTTAACTTTTGATCAAAACGATCGCTAAGATTTTAAATCGTATCCAACTGTACTCTTCCGTCCTTTTTCAATTTTAAAGCCTTCGAATGGCGTTTTGCTGGATAGACTTGCTTTTGTGGAGAAGGATTTAAAGATCAATCAACAACTGTGGACCAAGCGAACACAAATAGCTCAATATTTATTTAAATACCCGAAGTTCTCTCCATGTTTTCCTTCCATGAGATGAACGGTAGACAAAATATGCAGTTCTGCACTAAATAGTTTGAAAAATATATAGCAAAGCAACAGTTTGTAAATGGACCACTGCTAAGCAGAGGCCTCATTCCTCTATAGGAGAAGAATTGGAATTTTCACTACGCTGCTTCTAAATAGGATGGTGGGTGCTGGTATGATAGATTTTCATCAAACAGATATATTTCCTTACGATGTTTTCTTTAATTTTCGAGAATGGGATGGATTATTAATACGGAAAGCGCTTGCAAATTCAGTTGTGCTTGTCTGTATTTGAAAACAAAATTAGTTAACATTTACGTGTTCTAACAATAAGGCCACGAAGGCTCTCGGAAAATGTAAAGGTACCTAAGTTAAAATCCACCCGATGGATGTGTTAATGCATAATTTTTTTGATAGTTTTTTTTTATTGGATAATATGCTTACGTTCGACCAGCATCATACCTGATGGTAGGTAGTGTCGCAGTCTGGGACAAAACGCAATTTTCCTGCTGTTTATTTGATGGTAGGGCTTTGTACAAGTCCTTGTAGGTAAGCAACATTTATTAAATTGTTGTGTTTTTATGTGATGGTGTGACCGCTTACCACAGGTGTCTGATTTTCGCATCCGCTTATATATTTTATGTAAATATTTATAAGGCATTTTAACGTGATGACTATAATGAACAATTTTGCAGGTTTGATACGATTCTGCGGGATTTTATTACAGAAACGCTGCGAAGCCTTGCCTTTAATCAATCTAATATATTCATAACAATAGACACGTATACACTCACATTAACACTAAAAACGCAATGTAGAAAAGTTAAAGGAACCAAAATGTAGGGCATGGTACTTCAAGCTTGTCTTTACCGAATTCTGTTGACCTGAAGAGCACGCACACACACGCGAAACAACCCCTGTGTACGGCACACACCCACACAGCCCCTGGGCCGGGCGCACCAAGCTTCAGTATCGGTTTGACCGTCGTGCGGTGCGGACGTGACGCGTGTTCGAATGAAATTACGTACGATTTCATGCGGTTAACAATTTTGTGATTTAAATAAAATAAACGCGGGAAGTGTTCTCTGTGATACGATGGAATACAATTGATGTGTGTGTGATCTGATTTTGGGAACGTAAAAAAAATGTAAGTTATTTTTCTGATTGGTGATTTGTTCTTTTCGACTTCACGTTTCGTATAAATAAAGTAGCGATTCTCACGTGTTGACAGCGTATTTACCTAAATTTGAGTATTATTGGATAGTGCCATTTTATTATTGTTTATAATAAAATGAAAAACAAACTTTTAATAAATATTTCCTAACTTTATTCTTGATTGTTATATTTATTATCATTAATAAAATATGTATTATGTATTGAAAATAACATTATTATTATGAATTTATGTAATAAAATGTATTTATTTTTTTTAAATAATGCTTGAAATTTCGTTTTTTGATTACATATCATATTTAAATTAGGTTTTGGTCATTATAAAAAATTTAAATTCCCGTTTTCCATACTGATATTAGTTAGATAAAACAATGAGAAAACAAAAAAAATTATATTATATGAAATGACTAAGATACAGATTTATTATTGGAGAGCGAACAGCCGACAATTTAATTTGCTCTACATAGTGCTTTACACAAAATCTTTGCTAGATTATTTAACGGGCGCTTCTGATGTTTTTAAATTTAGAACGCTTTGGAAATATAATTTTGTTATAATAAAATATAATACAAACAGTTACTGAAACGAATTCGATTTTTTAAATATAGAACACTTTGAAAATAATATTGATTTGAAAATAAATAAATTGTGATATAATTTAGGAAATAAAAATGATTTTGTGGAAATTGGCATATTCTAGAAATTTCGTTGAAGTTTTTTTTTTTAATAATTCTTAATTATAGACAAAGGTATAAAGCTTTTAATTTTAAATATACGATTAATGAATATGAAGTAAAACTCTTGATATTTACGTGTGTTTATCATATAAGAAACGCGTCAAAGTGCTTATTACAAAAATATACATTAGATGATTTAAATTATAGTAGTAAAAAATACGTTTACATACATTATATATATATATATATATATATTATATATTTTTTTTTTTTTTGTGTGGTGGTCTTAATTGCTAAATCATATTGATATACGAGTTAGAACTTTTTTTCAATCTAGCCATAATTATTTGACACAATATCATACATTATAAAAGGCAAAACAATCAAAGTCTTTATGTAAGTAAATTCTAAGAAGCATGTTTGAATCGTAATTTTACAAGCGTGTATAAAAACTAAAGCTAAAGAAGATCCTATCGGGAAGAGTTGACTAGTAACATTAATATATAATATAATTAAAATTTTATAACGTTTGAAAATCTCATACTAACACCATGCTTTTTTTATAACATTTTCTCTTTTAGTGAGTATTATGAATTATTAATTAGTGCCTTCCACTCATTTTAAAGCTCAAAAATTAAGAGCTCATGTCAAAAAAAATAACATTGATAAATAAGGCATATTACACAATACGAGATTATTTTAATAAAGTTAAAAAAGCTTTGACTCGCTTGAAAGTATTTATTGATTTCTAGGCAGGATAAATAAAAATGAAATCGTTCTTTACTGATATACTCTGTAATTAAAATGCTGGAAAAGTGGGAGTTTCTTGCCGGTTCTTCTCGGTAGAATCTACTTTCCGAACCGTAGTAGCTTTACATTTAATTCAACATTGTAACACAATGATTCAAAATGCTTTTATGAGCTTACTTGAAGTACTAAGGACACTTACAGTGTACTGGGCACAAGGATCATAACATCTCAATGTAAAAAGTTTATTAAGATTAAATTAATAAATAAATCTTATTATTCATTAAAATAATACATTGCTCGGGTTCCATCACAGGACTCTAATTATTGTACAAAACAATCACTGTAATGCATTTCACTGCACTGTAAATTTGTTTATATGAAAAGAGCAACTATGAGAGTTTCTTGCCGTTTCTTCTCGCTGGAGGCTGCTTTCCGAAACGGTGGTAGTGTTTTAATATTGACGATTCAAAAACGCTTCGTTGTGAAGTTTACTTGAATAAAATTGATTTGATTTGATTTATTCTCAAGGTTGGTGTTGAATTTTGAATGCTTATGTAAAGTATGCACGTAAATAAGTATACATATATGATTAAAATTTCACACGGTGCCCATGTCTAAGGGCCACTCACTCTGTGGTGACCACTTACCATCTGGCGACTCATTTGCCCGCTTACCTGTACAATAAAACCATCGTCTAATATAAATAAGATATAAGTTCAGAAATATTATTCGTGGAATATTAATACGCAAATAAAAAATGTAGAAAATATTCCAAACCGACTCGGATTCCGCATCACGCTCAAGATGCTGTACCCATTACGCTAAGTGATATTAAGTTACGTGTCGAAGCTTAAGATACGGTGTATTTATTTCATATTTTTTCCAATATTTTAAATCACTTCAATTTATTTTCGAGTATTTAATATTATATATATATGAAAGTTCGTATGCTATAACACAAAAACACTTGCGGTTACACGGGTTCTGATGAATTTTATTAAAATATATTTTATATCAAATTGTATAAAATTCTACGATAAATCCATCAACTCGAATGAGCGTGGTGGATTAAGCTCTAATCCTTCCCCAAAAAGCTTTTATTTATATTTTATTTATGAAGATATAAAGATTATTGAAAAAAGTATGACGTAATAAACATGAATGTATTAATTCTCAATAGACGAGCTTAAATTAAAAAAGTCCGCGCTGCAAAAACAAGCTTCTGTCGCGAAATTTTCCAAACTTATTTATTAGTATGAAATATCGTTCATATCGGGACAACGTCATAACCAATTCCACATAGTGCTACATATTTGCATTTATATCGTGGATTTAAGTAAAGAAATATTTTTTTTTAATTTGAGCTTAAAAATAAAAATAAACGCTTTATTGGAGTGAGCTTTTACAAGCACTTTTGAGTCATTTTATGGATTTCATTTAAATGCTAAAATCTGTATGTAATTTGGATTTTAACACAAGGAATAGGCAAGAAACTCATGAGTTCATTTGTATATATACGAATATATCAATTCCATGATTTGTTATCACTACTGGCTTTTAGCACACACATATACACATATATTTGAGTATGCAAACACACACACACACATCGTCTGATGCTATCTTACATCACAATAGAAAATCATACATTATACACAAGCATATCAATTTTGTTAATTAATTTCCTAGTTGTTATACTATTTCGTTGGAGACCAGATCCAATCATTTAGTTCTATTCTAGTAACTACCAGCCTGTCAATGATATGATATGCTGGGATATGACCTCCTCTCCCTTTTGACAAGATTGGGAGCTTACTCCACCATGCTGCAAATGTGGGTCGGTGGATACACGTGTGGTATAATTTAATTAAAATTAGATGCCGGTTTCATTACCTTTGAGAACGAATTGAATGAAAATGAAATTTAAGCACATGAAAATAGCAGTGCTTGCCTGGATTTGAACCCACAATCATCGGTTAAGATGCACGCGTTCTCATCACTGGGGCACTTCGGCTCTACAAATCTACTCTACTAATCCTCAGATCTTCCCTTCTTGCGCACGTCAGTCCTGACCTTTATCGTTCTTTAAGGGGTAGCATTTGCCTTAAATATATTAATAGTGCACGCGGTTGCAATCAAAATTAGATAATTCCGCGATAGAGCTAATTAAAAAAAAAATTAAAATACCTTTGTCAATTTGTGTGTCGGTTATGGGGTAACGTTTGACTTCTAACTGATAGATAACGTCCATTTAAATTATAAGATGCTTAAGAGATTTTTGGAAATCACACCCTTAAGAGTTATAAGTTTTGTGTAAAAATATTTAAAATCAGAAACTATATATATTTATTCATATTTATTATGTTAAATTATGTATCTTCTTCTTCTGAAGTTATATAAATACGTAAACAAAATGATTAGAGCTACACTTTCATTAAATACGGGATTTGAATTAAGAACCTCAGTCCACAGCTTTAAATACTCGCTAATACGCCAAGGCAGCCAGAAGTGGGACAAACCAAACGTGCAACATAAATATAACAGTTCAGAATATAAAATCTAATAGAGATATTAAATTACATCACACTGCACCGGTTTGTCTGAAAATAATACGTCAGTATAAAAATTACGTCCGGAAATGGGTCGAGTGTTTTGTAATGAGAATTCCTCATAGAAAGATTATGCAATTGTGTCTTTTCATATATAATTCATTTGTATTAGTATCTTATATATTTATATTGTAAATATCTCGTTGGTTCTGTGTGTGTTGTTCTGTTCTCTCTTGCAACTAGAAGCTATTTTCAGTCGTGTCGGATTGCCATCCACCATCTGCCTTGATGCTTTTTACTTTTTAATATATAATTGACATTTATATTTTCATATTTTATGAGTAATTTCTACTAAGTAACCTCAAGGATAAGATGTTATACCCCTTAGCGTGTAAATACCTCTAGAGCTCTACCACCCGAAAAAGAGTATATTTTTACTAAACTCACAGTGTAGATAAATATAACGTCTATTTTTTTGCTCTTCTTAAAATTATTTGATCGTAAAACGAAACGGCTCAGTCATCGCGTTTAAATCAGGCAACATTAATTATAATAAAATTTAACCGATTCTTAGTTATATATGTTGCCAGTAATAATGTTTTCGTATACTAGTATATCGCCGTGGATCCTCATGTTGAAAATGAGACGACTTTTTTTTATAAATTCTAATAAATTACTAAATGAAGGCATATATACTCATTTATCAATATCGATTGTATTAATAGCTGCGCGTCGGAATGTCACTCGCTTTAAAATTTGGACTATGACATGACAAGCGTGAATTTCATGCTGTGAGTTATCTATAGGCTATGTGTGTGTGTGTGTGTGTGTGTGTATGTGCATGTGAGATGCACCCTGTCATATGGTTAATTATATGAAATAACAATTCGATAACCTCTTTCATTGGTGTGTCTTGTTAAGCTTTACTAAGATGTTTCAAGGTCACATTTGAGAGCAATACTTTACAATTAAACGATGAATTGACGCATTTCTAACGCACAAAATTAAAATCACAAATCAAATCAAATGAAAACCATTTATTCAATGTACATGTACATATTGATTGTCAAATTAAAAATTAACACCGGCACGGAAATTAAAGTACCCTGATCTAGAAGAACTGACGAAAGAAATTCAGCGGGATTGTTTTGTTTTTCTTTTGGTTTGCATAACCCTGTGACTGGTTTCATAATATATTCAATATAATAAGCGGAAGATGGCATACTTAAGCTAGTCGCACTTTAACTTTACTTTAGTGGGTGGTACCTACCCAGACTTTAACCCGGGTGAGTGAGCCAGTGTAACTACAGGCACAAGGGACGTAACATCTTAGTTCCCAAGTCAGCGATGGTTATTTTTTCTAACAGCGCCAATGTAAATCGGCCACCTGGTGTTAAATGGTCGGTGGTAACCCATTTGCCGGTCCTCCTACCTATTACATAAAATAAAAAAACTATATTCATTACTTAAGTCGTAATATAATCGTATTATTAGGGTAGTATTTTTTTTAAAACTAATCTCAGTTTAATCTCAAGTTAATCTAAAGTTTTACCAACATTGAGCAGTTTCTCTCTTTTAGATTTTTTTTAAATGTTTACTTTGACGACGTATTAAATATTTAAAAAAAAATTGCTTCGAAACTTACGTAGTTTCGCGTCTAGTTCTTTTGAGAGGAGAAAATATATTTTGCTACAAGCTAAGCAGAGTATTATATGGAGTGTTATATAGGGATAATGTTTTTATATCATATATATCATAACTATTAAAAGTCAGCAATATTTGTCTGTGTAAATATACAAATAGTCATGGCGATCGCTTGAACTGTGAAGACGTATATTTGCGGCAGCCAGAAGACATCTAGAGGCGAATTTGAATGAAGTGAATAATATAAAATCTTCATTCTAAAATATTTTTGCCATATTTTATAGTTTTCGGTCAAACAAGATCCATTTTAACATATAAAATTTTGATAACATACTAAAATATTCCAAGTACCAATACGCCAAGGAGAACCAATGTAGTTTTTTCTGTGATTGTACAGCACAATACTTTTCTAATAATTGTATTATATTAGTTTTTTATAGTAAAGGTAGGTGGGCGAGCAAATGGGCCACTTAATGCTTTGCGGTCACGCCCCTCCCCCCCCCATAGATATTAGTGCTGTAAGAAATGGTAATAATTCCCTACATCATCTATGTACTACGATATGTGACGTGTGTGAGTAGTACCTATCCAGACGGGCTTTCCCAAAGCCTTCCCACCAAGTACACAAGTAGTATACGGTGTTAGATATTGAGACGTTTATCTAGGAAGCTGTGAACAAAATCAGTGAGTCACGTAGAGATCCATGCTCGGTATCGAACTCTTAAGGCCGAATCCGCAATATCGAAATCCGAGGAGCAACCAAACAAAAAAGAGCTGAGCAGGACCCTTGATTAGGCGAAGTCACAGAGTGGCTTAAATAAGAACAGCGTAGCGTAGGACGTCCAAACGGCAAAATTAATTGGCGATATTGTCATGATTCAATTTGGACCAGGTGGCTGGAGGAGGCCTACACCCAATATTAGGATTAAAAAGGCTTTGAATGAAAACGATGATGGACGTTTTGTAAACAAAATATTCAGTATGTAAGCGTGTGTAAGTAGTATAATAACTCTAAAGAGATTTGCGTATATACACATGATGTTAACTGCACTTAAATTTTCTACTATAGAAAACATTACGAGTACACGTGAGAGCGCTCTCGAACAAAACGCAGCATATAGAAATATACTAATATTTTTCATCGGAATACAAATGAAAAACCGAACTTCCGAACTCAAATATTTTGATGGCAGAAACAGAATTTTTAATTTAGAAATTTAGGTCAGTGCTAGATTTATACGCTGTGGAACAGATTCGTATTGTAAATTGTTTAAAATTAAAATTGTTATTGTGAACTTTTGTTATATGTCTGTCTGTTTGTGATTATCAAACACACACGTCATGTACGCGACATCGTACAATTCTAAATGAAATAAATTAAAAGTAAAAAGGTTTTATTTAAATGCTCTAAAAGAACAAAATATTTTTTTACACTAAATTGTTAACATATATGGTCATTTCACGTTTGAGACAATTTATATGATATAAAAACTTGTCGCGTAAAAGCTGTTGAATTTAGGATGACGTCATCCAGTTGACCATGCATTGTCATCCAAACTGAACGTGTATTACAAATTTCAGCTCAAACGGTTAGAGATATCTGCTTCTAAATTGAGTTGCAAGATTTACACTGCGAGTTAAATAAACGCTTGTAAATAAAATACAGGCACTCAGTGCACGTGACATAAGCGAAGCCTAAGCGTAAGAAACGTTCAAACGTAACGCTTGGAAACGTCGGTCTCAAATGCGACCTTGAAACTTTATCCTTATCGCTTCTATAAAGTTTTAAATCGCGTCAAAAACTTTTCACGTTCCAAAAGACACATTCAAAGATTTTCATTTTGGCCTTGAAATCTTAGTCTCATCAGACACAAAGAGGTTTAATTTCGTGTCACAAGCAATTCGCGTTGAAACT
Organism: Vanessa atalanta; assembly: GCF_905147765.1. NCBI lineage: Eukaryota > Metazoa > Arthropoda > Insecta > Lepidoptera > Nymphalidae > Vanessa > Vanessa atalanta. The sequence goes on from NC_061896.1 coordinate 237,521, forward strand.
TCACATATGGGAACCTTGTTTTCAAATTTGACCTTGAAATTTTAGTCACACCTCACCTATTGAAGTTTCATTCCACGCCACAAACCGAACCTTGCATTTTTATTTGGCCTTGAAATTATACACTCCATCCAAAGTAGTTTCATTTTTTAATAAATCTTTTTCTAAAATTCATGTTCCACTAAATTTGTAGGTTGCCCAATGTTTTCCTATATATATTTTGTCAAAGAGTTGTTGAGTTTTTAAACTTTAATTTTAGAAGTGTTGACTTCTTAGGCGGTTATTCGATAATCGATGAATGGACGAGAGTTGGGGGTAAAATTTAAGGATGCATCACGTTCACCCACATTTCGTGACGCGAGAGAGAAGATATACGTAGAGAAAAAGAGAAAGAGAATTGTTTATTTAAAGGGATAATACTTCCATTACATTTACTTTGCTTTTTTTAATTACAATAATAACGAATGACGTATAAGTGTGTTTAATTAGAAAATAACAGACGTCAATTAAAAAATATATTGTTTTTTATTATTTAATGTAGCAAATTATAATAAAGACCTAATTAAACTACTTATAATATCGCATATCCAAGAGAACCCACAGAAGTATTATCAGCGAGAAATTTATAAACGCGATTATATATCTTAATGCATTGAAAATAAATACCATATTCCTACGAGAGTTGATGTGTGGCCCCACTGCAAGCGACATATAGGTCAAGTATAGCAAAGCGTATCCGTTCCACTTTAAGTTAATACCTGACCGGTTTAAAATGGTATAACTTTAGTGGCATTTGCAGCGAAGATATGAGCTTTTTAAGTCGGTCTTATTATTGCGTAAAAGTGAAAGAATGGGTATTAAGTGTGGGAGCTATATTTAGTTTGAAAGAATTTTGTGTATGGAATTTCTCTTCTTTTCAACCTCTTAATAAGATAAGTCAGTATAATAGCGGTTCTTAAATGTTTTTTTTTCAATGACAATAACGCGGGCTATATTGTTGGGCTATTTTTAACTATGCAAAGATAGATAATTCTTTATTTCTTTTATCTTTTCTCTCAAAACAATAGTAATGATAATATATAAAACACTCAAGATTATATTACAAACATCTGTCTTACACTTAACACTAATGTCGCAAATGAGGAAATAAGTCTGTTTGTGGCATCATGACGATTAAATAATTAAACCGAACCTAGTGAAATTTGATATAGGGAACCTGGGCGGAAACATGTATAAATAATGGGATTAACAAGATTTACTGAAAAATTGATCTACGTGGATAATACTACAAGCAATTGGCGCTGGTTTTATTGGTGCATAGCACAGCACAGTACCACTTTGTAGAACACATTGGACACACATAATATACAACAACCTTCGTGGTCGAGTAGCGTGTACACCAGTTTTCATGGGTACGCCACTCCGAGGTCCCAGATTCGATTCCCGGCCGAGTCGATGTAGAAAAAGTTCATTAGTTTTCTATGTCGCCTTGGGTCTGGGTGTTTGTGGTACCGTCGTTACTTCTGATTTTCCATTACACAAGTGCTTGAGCTACTTACATTGGGATCAGAATAGTGTATATGATGTTGTCCAATATTTATTTATTTATTATTTATAGATTCTTAGATCTTACGGCATCGCTCTTGAGGATGTCGGCAGTTGTTCGGTGCATACCTATATGTATGTAATAAATACAAGCTATGAAAGCATAAGAAACAAATTCACTTTCACATTTATAATATTAGGATGTACTAAATTCATAGAATCGATTAAACGAACCTTTACTATCAACTTAATTAATTTGTGTAATATATTCAACCCAAAATAGAAAAAATGAGCCCAAATTCGAGAGTTTTTCTTGAAGCTAATGTAGACTATATTGGTCTTCTAAATGCTTTGGGTCCCGGCGGTCGATCTCAATGGATACTAGTCATTCGTGTAGGAGTTCTGCAAGCTCCTGTGCAAACGTATGTAACATAATGTACTCCTAGTACTCTCTGTTTAATCACTCCTATTTCAATTGGACGAAAATCGTACACCATAGAAAAGAGTTACAGGTTTGGCGAAGAACGAACAGATTGACATACATTCCGAGATATGAGATTGTAAATATTCTAAATTATTAAACTTTATGGCCACTGCGATTTTTTATATGAAACTCAATAATACTTAAAGGCCCGAACCGGGCTTGAATACATGTCCTTGGGATCTACATATGACAACAAGATTAACGAGGCATACAAAAAATATGGAGAAAATATTTTTGCTAAAAATATTTTAATAACAATTTTAGAATCGCTCTTGAAATCGCGATAACTGGTACTGAACTTGCTGACACCGCTTGTTACGGACTCGAAGTTCTAACAAGCCCTCTTGGTCAAACTAAGCGTCCAACTGGTGACAGGCTAAATATATCCAAGTCTGGAATACAGTCGTGCTTAAGATACAAACCGGCCTATATGTTATACTAAACAAATATTTATAAAGGACTTCAACTATATTATCTCCGGGGAGACTTATGTTCTAAAATTTATGGCAAACATTGTCTGTTTGAATAAATAAATTTCACCCTATGTGTAATATTCGTTGTATGTAGATGTATTTGTCAATATCTATAATTTTGTCATTAAATGATAATTTTATCAATCACGCATACGCTCACGCACACATACGCAATAATTACATACGCTTATACACACAAAAGTACACACTGACATGTACTTACACAATCAAGATATTTTCAATAGCAGTAGAAAGTCTGGAAGTTGACAGTGTTAAAATTCCCGTACTTCGAAATTTGTATGATTTTGGTGGATTGCTGTTCCATTGGACTATGTATAACTATGACTGGGAGTGATGGAAATGAGAGCTTACCTGTATTTCTTATGTTATAGGTAGGCATTTGGGCAAACGGGTCAGCTGATATGGTCACCACCGAACATAGACATTAGCGCAGTAAGAAATTTACCTTGGACACAAGATATTACGTCCCTCGTACTGAACACATCAATACAAAGCATCGTTGTTTTGCGGTAGAATCTATGATGAGTGGGTAGTACCTACCTGGGCTTGTGCAAGACCCTACCACCAAGTAAAACCTGTGCTTATGTATATACTCGAGAACTATAATGTGTTCAGCGTAATTCACTTTTCTGTCTGAATGGCTGTCGCAACTGAAATCGGTCAGAAGGTCACCATAAGCCGTTACATATGAGTTACTGGTTACATAATCAGGTGACATTGCATTCTACACACGCATTAGTACATCGTGAAAGTAAAAATCATTTTATATACAACTTAAGCTTCTCTTTAAAACGTCGTGAACATTTTTCAACTTAAGCACAAGTTACGTCAGTTAACATGAGCATCTAAGTAGGTATTCATTACTTTATTACTTAGCGCTCTTGCAAGGGAAGATGGGAACATTTTTATCACAACCTTTAGTAGATCTTAGATTTTAAAGACTTAGTGTAGTCTGTCTGAGTGGTTACTCTCCCCTCCATTTGTTCCAATTTCAAAGATCAAATCAAAATCAATACTTTATGTAACTAAGCTTCTTGTAATCGCTCATAATTAGTTATTTTATGAGATTACTAACGACTCACCCCGGCTTTGTAGGTAAATTAGTAATAAAAAAATGTACACGAGATAAATATAATTTGTACCAATAGAACACTCAGGAATAATGTAGTTTCCTACGCGTGAAATTTTATTTAGAAATTGTATCAATAATTTTAGACTACCCCTTACACACAAACATACTAATTTTACCTTTTTTTAATTTTACTGTAGACATTCTCTTGGTGGTAGGGGTTTGTGCAAGCCCGTCTGGGTAGGTACCACCCACTCATCAGATATTCTACCGCTAAATAACAGTACTCTATATTGTTGTGTTCCGGTTAGAAGGGTGAGTGAGCCAGTGTAATCAAAGGCACAAGGGACATAACATCTTAGTTCACAAGGTTGGTAGCGCATAGGTGAATTAAGGAATGGTTAATATTTCTTACAGTACCTTTGTCTATGGGCGGTGGTGACCACTTACCATTAGGTGGCCCATATGCTTGACAGTCAACCAATGCCATAAAAAAATATATATCTTATTAATTGTGAGGCGACCGGTTTGAAAAAAAAAAACAACGGACATTTAGTTGATAGTATTATTTCGCACGTAAAAATCGATGTATATATTTTTGTTTAAAGATGTTTTTGGGCTCGAATTATACATATGTATTGTTTATCAGGAAAATGTAATAAGCCCAAGCGTGTGACTACCGGTGTTATTAATAACGTTACTAGCTTTATTTCGATAGCGTGATGTCAAAGACGCGAACACATCGCGTTGCCGTGAAAATCATATTATTGTATGTATTACAAATCGTATGGTTTGCGAGATATTTTCGTGCCGTAGAACTAATTCGATCGTCCGTATCTAAATGTATTAGCAAAGATCTTTTATAAAGCTTTACACGAGATTATTTAAGATTCAGGATTTTGTTTGAATCAGCGACGTTAGTTCATATTATTAATACAGCTTGACTCATAATTATTCCACAGTCAAATATACAAGCCAGTGCAACAACAGGCATAAGAGTCATAGCGTCTCAGTTCCCAAGGTCGGTGGCGTATTGATGGTTAATATTTCTTATAATTCTAATGTCTATGGGTACATTTTAGTGGTCATAGTAGACCATTTTAGGCTTTTTCCGAAGATAGTTGATAGCACGGTTATATATGAGATGGTGTAGTGGACAGACAACTTACAAGAAAACTTTACTTACATATAAACTTATATACACACACATTTACGTACAAACTCACACGAACACACAAAACACACACTAACACACACAGGCGAGTAAATTCAACACTCGATAGTAGCTTGGTACTTAATTTTTTTTTTATTTTGTCAAGTTGTTATGGCCTGCAGAAATGTTCACCAGTAGGTATTTAGGATTGTGATGAATTGTATAGCCAGTAGTGATCAGCAGTAGATGATCTAGCTGCGAATCATAATAACTAGAATCAAAAATCATCAAACGTTGATTAAGCAGTTTTTAAGAATTTCGAATAGGAAATTGAATACCGCAAAAAGTTTAAATACAAATTTCAGTGTGTACTTTACATAAATATTTTATCAAGGCTGTTCAATGGTGTAACACAAAAATCAATGTTTTCCGAAATCCGTCCAGCGTCCACAACGGGGTCAACCGCGCGCCTATAAATACTTCCACGGATCTATTTAGTCTAGGAACTCGCGGGCGAAACGGATATGTCATGTGCTATTTTATAAATAAATTACCCCAACTGATGCTTATGAAATAGTTTACTTATTTAATGTAATTTTTCATTTTAAATTATTGTTGATATATCAGTATTAATATTTACTTATTTGGGAATTTAGTCTAAGTAATCTATAACTATTCATGCTTGAACAGAATCTGTTCAGACATTTATGTTATGGTGAAATAAAGAAGCCCATAAACACACATACAGAAAATCCTTAACGCTGGAAACATTGCAGCCCTTCTTTAGGTAGTCGATTATTAAACGTGGTTATTATCTTTAATCATTAATATAATTGTTTAGCTTATTGCGTATCTGTGGTCGTATATTTTGATAACAACTAAATCAGAGGCTTTATTCTTTTTTTCAAAATATTCATAATTTAAATTTTCAAAATATTAATTGTAGGACAAAAACCGTTACTCTGCATTTTATCCCCACGAGGGGTGAATTAAAGAAAGTATCCTAAGACCTACCACGGGACTCAAACTATCTCCTAAAAAAACAGTACAAAAATTAACATCGCCACGATGTACCCAACTAGTTAAGCTATCAGCCATTAAGAAAGATAATTTAAAAATCTTAAACCTGAAAAAAATAGTTATATCTTAATTTCAAATATCCAACAGTATTGCACCAGAAAAAATGCTTAGAATAGTATTTGACACAGGAAAGGTAACTATTCTTAAATAGGCCAGGTTGCGATATTAAATATACGATTGTATTTGTTAAAGATAATAAAAATCAATATCATGAATTTGTAGGCTTGAAGCCTGGGTACAAACAGTGGATATAAATAAGATTTTTTTTATTTTTTATTAATAAATATATTTTTAATACGTTTTATTATTACAATTAAAATTAACACCAAAAACATTTATTAAATAATAGTAGTTTTGTTACAAACGCTCCAGTCAAAACTTTTGTATCTCAATAGAAGTTACGTAAAAATTTTTCCTCAAACTTTACATAGTAATGCTCTTACGTATAAATGTGTATTATTAGGATAGTAAAGTTCATTTTGTTCATAGTTTAGTTCTCTTTAAATAAAAAGTTATGCGTCGTAAAACATGTAATAACGAATCTCCTTTACTCCAACCTTGACTTTATTACGTTCGCATATCACATAAACCTAATTTTATCTACTAAATAGCTAACCTTTAGGGCGACTTTCATTCGACTTTTAGTTTTTTTCTGATTTAGCAATAAAATGTGGTCTGGTATTTTTATCTGATTTTATTTTTTGGGCTTTGAATACTCACCTGGTTATATAGTAGCCACTTATCATATATTATAACGTAAATCAATATTTAGTTTTATTGTGTTCCGCATTGAAGGTAAATGAGCCAGTATAACTAAAGTCACAAGGATAACATTTTTGTTCCTATGGTAGGTAGGCTCACCATGAAATGACACGCTTGCCCGTCCCTCTAACTGGTGTACAAAAAATCTATATAAAGTCTCTAAAGTTTGTGCGGAGCATTTCGTCCTGGTTACTTAATATATTAATATATTTCACTCTATCTCAATGCCCAATGGATCCTAAATATCATGATTAGTAGACAGTTGATGGCTTAAAGAATATATCTCGCGATAGCAGCATCTATGAACTCTGTTAATAACTTACCACCACGTGCTGCATTTTAAAATAAAACTACTTGGTTTTTCTATATTTTCTCTATATTTATTTTGTTCATATAGTGATATATAGTGATCAAGATAAATGAAGGTTAGACCAAGGAACGTTACGAGTGTGGAGATTTCTTAATTTAGACAAAAGAAATCGACATAATACTTGATTAAACAACAATTATTATAATAAAATAAATCAAGAGCTATGAAATACACGGTATATTACGATATTAATTTATCCAGCTTATTTAATAGTTCTAAAACTTCCCAAAAACTTCATAGTTATTTTTGTTTCCAAACTAAGAAGTAAGGAAGGTCGTGTCTCGATCGTGACCGATAAAATTAATTAAGATAATATATTTAGTAACCGAAATAGTTATGAGTAATGAATGAAGTAAGTTAATGGTGAAAATAATACCGTTAGAGGCCACTGCGACGGTCAGTTGGGTATTGGCGAGCTTCCAGATATGACCTCAGTGAAGAAAGCGGTAGAAGTCATAAGGGGTAGCGGAATGTATTTTTTTTTAATTGATTCGTATATTTTTTTTTATTTAATAATCTTAATATGGCGATAGTTATTTTTTTAAATGTAAGTTGAAATAATTGATATATGTCTTTAAATAAATTATAGAATTTATATTCTGAGAATTTTGGAACGTTTATGGATTGATTTGTAATCATAAGTATTCATTTGGGTAAATATTCACATTTACAATCATAAATTAATTCTGCCAATATCCCACCTCTAGGTAAAAGTCTCCCATACTTTTGAAGATATATTGTGGAGGTTATACCCGTGTGCTGCTTCAGTAATGGTGTTTAGATTTGTATGTGACAGAATATTTTGACTTCTTTGCAGGATATGTAATATAAACGTAATTATATTAGATAATTGTATGTAATTGTATTTTACTAAGTTTCTTGCCAATTCTTCTCGATAGAATCTACATTCCGAACCGGTGGTAACTTAACATTTCATACAATTCTATTAAATGAAAAAGTACATATTTATTTTGTTCAAATTTAATACTTAGAGTTACTTTACATTATTTTTCTTCAAACGGAATATTCTCCCAGCTGGGGAAACTTTCCAAGGAATTCGTATTACCGTTCATCATGAGTGTTTTTTTTCTTTTTTTTTTATTATATCGGTAGGCGGACAAGCAAATGGGCCACCTGATTGTAAGTGATCACCACCGCCCATAGACAATGGCGTTGTAAGAAATATTAATAATTTCTTACATCACCAATGCGCCACCAACCATGGGAACTAAGATGTTATGTCCCTAGTGCCTGTAGTTACACTGGCTCGCTCACCCTTCAAACCGGAACACAACAATATTGATTACTGCGGTTTGGCGGTAGAATATCTTTTAAGTGGGTGGTACCCAGACGGGCTTGCACAAAACCCTACCACCAAGTGAAGTTGAATTATAAAAACAAATGAGGTAAATGAAAACTAAACGAATGAGTTAGAACCTTCACTTAAGATCTACATTGAACAAACTCGCTGAATTAACGATAAAACACTGAACTCTCGAATACTAATCAAATTGAAAAAGAACTAATCAAGACGTTTACTTTTCTCGATGAACTCCACATCGTACAGTTACTCGGTATATTTAAGAAATTAAGATTAAGCCGGCGTTTAAAACTACACCGTTATACTAATTGCTCTCATTAGTTGAGACCGAGTTTCCGCTATATTCTCGGCTAAGATCGCACAGACCTGATTTGCTTTAAATATATATATAAAAAAAAATCTCTTTCAGCGAATTCCTGTTAACGTTTCTTTGTTAAATTTTATAATTAAGAACATTTTCACTATTTAAATTTTATAGTATCAAAGTCTATAACTTGCGCCGAAACATAAAACAAACGCCTCACCAAAATGAAACTGGGAACGTAATGAAAAATGCTATAGTTTTGAAATCTTACAGTAAATAATAATAGATTTTAAGATCATTGCGAGAGAGTTGAAAATTGTCTTCCTAGTTTTATATCCAATGTCAATTTTCTTTCAATAAAACAGATGATAGTTTATTTGATTGAAAACGAGTTGCTTTTAAGATATTTAATCTGCTCGCTTTGATAATAATTAATTATAAAAACAATTTGAAATACATATATTAATTCCTTGTATTTACGACTAGTAGGGTACGGAGTAGGTTTTTGGTACCTGGTATCCTTTATAACGTGTATACAGAACTTAACGATCGATTGGATAGTAAAGACACAAAAGCGTAACAAACAACCAAACTTATATTTATAATATTGGATAGGACCTTTACTTTGAAGTAAAATAAAAGTACAAGTCTCACTAGATAAGGACTAAGCCGATGTAAAGAACTAATTCCATCATGTTCTTTCAATGCGGATTGGAGAATACACATGGCAGAATTCGGTATACAGGTTTGCTCACGATGTTTCCCGTCACGGACAGTGCTTGCCGCGGTCTGAACCCGCACTCATCGGTTAAGACTCACTTTATTCACTATACTGGCTCGGTTGTTGGCAATAAGATAAATCAAAATATCATAGATAAACAAATGTTTTGATTTACAAATTCAACCTATTTTCGTTAAAAATATCGAAAGTTGCAATAAACAATTCTTCATTATACAGCAGCTATCAATCGGAACTAAACGGAAATATAAGTAAAACGAACGATTAAATTTGAATGCGATATAATTATTCTCTGTTCATTTTTACTCTTTAAAACCATCAAACGTAAAACGGTGTTTCTGTTAAAAGCAATATAGTTGTTAAAGAATAAAAAAATACGAAATAAAAATACACGCAGTATCAATTAAAATAAACGCATTCCATTTATTCCTTACACTGACCTAATTTTGAGCTTGCGTCATGTATATTTTTTACCAAAAACATAAAAAGTCTATTTCTGCATTCGCCTCCTGGCCTATCATTTTTTGGCGCGACTTCAACTATAACCCGACTATTTTCGGTCGGGGTTACGGGAACATTTATTACGAAGGTGTAAAGTGTATTATCGATTGGCACGGGTGTCGCTTTTAACTGTGCGGTTAAGCGGAATCGGTTTGCATACATCGTGTACTATGTCATTCCTGTTGCGTTGGAAAAATGTTTAAGTCTACAATGTTGTAAGAGGCGTATGTTTAAATTAATATTTTTGAATCTTTTATTCGAACGAACGAATTCAAATTTCAATACTCTGTTTCCGCATGACTGGATATTTTTTTTATTTTTTTATTATTATTATTTCATATAAATCCGATAGTCAACTTGATGGTAAGTTGTTCTTCTACCTATGGTACTGAACAGTTTGGTATTGAAAGTGCGTAACCGACCTCAGGAACAAAGATGTTATGTCCCATGCGCCTGTAGCGACACTGGCTCACTCACCCTTGAAACCGGAAAATAACAATACTAATTATTGCTGTTAGGGTATATGAAATATAATATGATGAGTGGGTGGTACCTATCCAGACGGGTTTACGTCAAGAATAATATAATATTTACTAGCTGGGGTTTTACCCATGCGAAATTTATAAAAAAATACTTACAGCACTGAAACGTCACGCCCATTTTATTGCTTCGAGGTGTGAATTAAAAAAAGTAGCTTATATTTTTTCCTGAAATTGAAACTATCGCCATACCAAATTCCATCTAAATCGGTTCAGCGGTTTAAGAGGTTACAGACGGAGTTAACTTCGCATTTGTAATACTCGTATTAATTGCACACATCGTAAAAAAATTATGCCACAAAAAGAAAAACAAGTATTCAATAAAGCTATAATCATTTGTTGTCAAAACAAAAACAAAATAGGTAAAATGTTTGCATAAGTAAGTACATCATGTAATTCGGTTAATCTGTTAATCACTCGTGTAATAAGATTCAAATTAACTGTTGATATTTTAATATACAGTTTAATATTTACAGAGGTAAGATGATAATTTATATCATAACAATCTAATAAGCCAGCCAAAATATCTGAAGGTGCCGTAAATAATCTATATTTTTTTTATTTTAGTAATTAATTATAATTAATAAAGGCTTAAGATTTTATTCGTTTGACGCGTATTTCAGGATTTACCAATGTTTTTTTTAGGAATGCCACCCAAATTGCTTACTAAGCCTTTCTTTAGGTAAAGCCGTGCCACATTATTCGATAAATATACTCTGCTGGAATTATATTATATAAACGAAAATTCAAAATATTCCAAGGTAAGTTCAAATTACAAAACAGATATTCGTAAGACTGTCCAGAAGCGAGATCCTGACGTTATCCAAGCCTGTTCATTGTTACGAGATATTGTAATTGTGTTAATAGCACTTAATTTAATTCAGCAAAAGGATTATTTCCCTGTGAGTCAAACCAGGTGACTTTGGTCATGTAGGGTAACCATTGTTATGGTTACGTAATGGATTGTTATTAATACATTCTTATAATAAATTTGGTGTCTGGACGTTAATATTTCCGAATGATGTTGAACCACTACTGAATACATTTTGAGAAGCTTAACTATATTGATCTTGCTAATGTTATGAATTCGATTTGAAAATGATGGCCGAACGGTTTTCAATTAAATTTAAACATAAATTGATTCTATTAGAGTCCTGTTGCTGTTCTGGGCAAGAGCTCCTCTACTATAAGAAGCTTTGGTTAGGAGCCTTCACCAAGCTTTAATGCGACTTGATAATAACATTCCTCACAGAATTTCTAGTAATATACCATATTATACACATATCGCACCGCCGAGAGCAAGACGAAGTATAAACATAAAGTATATGAAAACGCAGTCTTGTTTGTCGAGATTTGAACTCGTGAACTTCCGTTTAAATTTATCTTTTCTGTTCACAAGTCATTTAGTTCATAGGACATGAGTAAGTCGTTATATATAACGGATGAAACTTTTAAATTATTAATAAAAAATCTTTCTTTATGAGGCGTTCAGATCACAGCTTTTTTATTGGAAATTTCTTCGTTGCAGTTCATTTACCTAGTATCCTTTATTATAGTCCATCTATTACTAGCCATACTTCAATAAAATATTACTGATTATTTTTATAGAAACAGTATAAAACATTTCAATACGCGTCGTATAAGAGACTCGAGACACCAAGCTTTTGACTTCGCAAAATACTTTAATTTTTACTGTGGTAGGATATTCGATTTTATGATAAACCAATGAAAAAAAAATTTTTTTTTGTTAAAATACAATCTATTATTTAGAACAAACTGATCAAGATTATAAAAAATATTGGAATTCATATTAGTTGGATTTCATACAGTAACTATTTTAATTGTATTAGATCATTACATGGAACTGATTAATGAACAATTGTCAATATTGAGTTTTTTGTCGGTTCGTGTTAGTAAAATCTACATATAACTGAGGGTAGTTTGAAATTTCATTTAACTTGTAAAATATTTTGTATTAATTATTTTGTTATTGTATATTTTTCGTTTTTATTTTGTTCTGTATCTTCTATCTCTTACACAATCCACTCATCTCTCGCTCGCACAGGCACATGAAATTCAAAATGAACTCAAATATTCAATCAACCATTAGATTATTATTAAATTCAAACCTATATAATCTTTATATGTGTGTGTATATTGTATAAATAAAAAAAAAAAAAAACTTTATACTAATATTAAAAAAGCGAAAGTAACTCTATTTGTTTCTCTGTTGCCTTTCATGGCCAAACCGATTAGATAAAATTTGGTTTAAAGTCTTAATCTAAAGCTTAAGTCTCGACCATGGACATAGGCTTTATATTTTTACCTATCACTTGACGACATGCCCCTAAGCCGCAAGCGAAGCCACAGTTGACAACTAGTTTGGAATAAAAGGCAAACTGCATGACCAAATATAAGCAATCTTCAATAGCTTCGAACGATATTGTATTTCAATTAAAAATATTTTTTTTTCGTGTACAAAACAAACGTAATAAAATATATTCACTGAATACATTGATGTATTGAAATTGTCCTTGGGCTTAGTTTTAGTATACTATTTTAAGCTACAATTAATAAGTCCCAAATAGTTCTAATTTAATGGTCATCCTAACCACAGCTGTGAAGGGTCTGTAATTAAAACGTCCGTCTTATTTATAATCCACTAAACAATTACACGAATATCCTATATATTATGTAATAACAATCCAAAATATCTCAACCCTTATTACAATTACATAAGGTCTAACATTCTGTATCATATTCTCTTTAAATTTATTTAAATAAAATCGACCTTATCTTATGATAAATAAGAATTATTTTCACTCAAACACAAAGGTAATTAATGTAAGATGTTGGTGAATTTCACAAGGAACATATAAGATTTTCTATAAATATAACGTTATGTTATATATAAATGTTATTTTTTATTTTACGGAAAACAGTCTATATTTGGATTTATATTAAGCATTAATTCACTAAGCGGAGCTAAGTCGAAATACATAATTTATAATACTTTTGCTATTCGTATATCTATGTGGCTATTCACATGGGTATGTCCAGCTTATAGATTGGGTTCAGTTCTCCGAGTCCGTCCAATGACGAGTTTATCTGAAGATTAATTGTGTAGTGTGGTAATTTTTACATCCTAACACCACAAAGCCCAAAAGGCATCCTTCCTGTACTTGAACTATTTCCGTTAGTGTTAAATTTTCCGTCTCATCCGATCATGAGACTAAGGGGATAGACTGTGCATTTCTGCGTAAACACGCACATATTTGTGCATATGTCTTACAGTTGTTTACCAACTTGCTGACTCTGGACTGCTCGACCTGGGGTTCGATACCAGGACCACGTTATATGCAGCACACACAGCAGCCTTTTATATGCAAACCACTAGAACAACGATCCAGTTAAATCGTTTCTACAAATTATTTAGCTACAGTTCGTATCAAATATTCCTGATACAGGATAAGTAATTTTAATTTTATTAATTATAATTTTAATAACATTTATACAATGTCGTCTTAGATTTTCGCGATTATTACACATTGAAATAAAACTAGTTTTTAACGGATTTAATCGCGTATATTAATTATAGTCTGCCCGTGACCACGAACACTGCAAAGTGCTCGAAACGTCGGGATGTTAAAATAATTAATATACGCGATTAAATCCGTTAAAAACTAGTTTTATTTCAACATTTATACAATATTGGAAATATATGTACTTACATTCAATTTAAATTAAATATGTTTTAAAGATACTGAAACCATTTCGTGATTTAAATGTGACCTGTTATTTATTTTTGTATTAAAGAAAAGCCATGAGCCAAATATAACGTAACATTTGCCGCCATTACTTCAATACACCGCGCAAATCGTAAAGTAAAATTGGGCAGTCATTTCACAAATCGCATTTGACCTGAACCCGGGTGATATTAAATTTGTGAATATTTATTATTTAATTTGCCTTTAATCTTTAGCAATCCATCGGTTGATTTAACAAGAAGTCATTCCATTTCGGGTTTTATTGAAACCTACACGCCCATATTAAGCGAACCCCTGCGAATACTTCTTTAGAGTCGTCTTGTCGAGTTTGAATCACAATTACTGAGCAGGAGAACGCTACAGGGTCGTTCCAGATCTTAATTCATAGTCCAAGCTTTATAATTGAAGGGAATTTAGAAATCTTAATAAATAAAAATAATTATTTCACAATTATTCTGTGATGAAATTTTGGTAAATACAGCGAAAGTCAGCAAAGGTGCTTAATTTAAAAAAAAATGTCACGTGGATCGTATTCTGCCTGTACAAAGTCGGGACCGGTAGCTGATGTTTTAATATAGTTCTAATGGACATAACAATAAGTAAATCAATGGAAAGCTATTTATATTCATGTGCGGAGTTGACAATACCCGAAAAGTCGATGTTTTATAAATACTTGATTATCATTGTATTTTATAAAACAAACTATACAGTACACTTCCGTTTACTTTGATCTTAATTTAATTTAATGCCGTACCATGACCGCCGTGAACCGAGATGGCCCAGTGGTTAGAACGCGTACATCTTAACCGATGATTGTAGGTTCAATCCCAGTGCTTAATTTGTGTTTATGTTTCATCTCGAGCTCGGCGGTGAAGGAAAATATCGTGAGGAAACTTGCATTTGTCTAATTTCAACGAAATTCTGCCTCATGTGAATCTACTAACTCACATTGGAGCAGTGGGGTGCAATATGCTCCTAACCTTCTCCTCAAAGCGAGAGAAGACCTTAGCCCAGGAGAGAGAAATTTACAGGCTGTACATGTTGTAACATGATAGTATAGTGTATGACGAAGTAGCTTGTCCCGCCTTTTTTTTAAAAAAACATGACGACTTTTTTTTAAACAAACAGCATTGCTGACGTCACGAATGTCAGGGTTTGAATTTCTATCTATCCTCGAAGGTATGAAATTAAACTCAGAAAATATTCTTCTCTGATTTATTCTAAACTGAGGAGGTCCGATCGCTCCGACGGCTCGAACAAACCTCCCGATACCGGTGGGCGTACAGCCTTTTATAACAAAAATGGGTGGGGGCACTATTCACTCAATATAACACCTATTTATGGACGGTGAAATATTTCAAACTAATTTAACATCTCAACATTCACTAAATATTAATAATCAAACAGTTTTCAATTATAAAAAATAATTAAAACAATAATTTCCGGGCACGTGTTTGTCTTAAATACGTGATTTTCCACCGACATGTATAATATAGACCTTTCAGTAAAGATAATTTTAATTTTAATTTCATTCACTTGTATTTTAAACGGACACCGTTTAACACAATATACTCGTACATCGACATATTACTCAATACAAGATTAAATTCATCATAAAAAGCGTGGACGTAGTATATGTTGATTTCTAAGCAGGATATATATATATTAAGTGTACTTAACTGACATACTCTATAATTAAAATCGTGGAAAAAGTAACTACTGAGCTTCTTGCCGGTTCTTCTCGGTAGCATATTTCCGACCCGGTAGTAGTTTCATATTGAATTCGATACGGTAGCATGATTCAAAAGTGATTTTATAATTCGAATTAAGAATATCCGATCAAAAACATAAATGTAAAAATGAGAGCCAAGTTAAATATTATGATATATACCTTGGTTGTTGTCTTCAACGACAAAAGAAGTGAGATCTAAATTTGTGCCAAGTTAATAGTCCTTTCTGAAATTTATTTATAACTACATAAAATATCATTTCTTCTTATAACTTGGGGTAATATATTGTTGCCTATGGTCTGACTTGGCTAGTTCTCATATACAAATTATATTATAGCCTTCGTAAGTTCTAAGCCTTTACAAATGAATTATAAACACAAATTAAGCACGCAAATATTCAATGGTGTCTGGTTAAGAATCATGTTTTCTAGTGACTGGACAATCGCAGCTCTTAATACTAACTAAGCAATACTGAGCTGTCCTCCATTCTTCTTAGATGTTCTGAGTTATAATTTGTTATTCTAAATACAAACTACAAGTTGTGTTTATAAACATATAAGAACTTAATTGGTGGAATAATATTTTTGCGACATAAATCAATTAAATCTTTTTTTTTGGATGGAAGGATTGGTAATAACTGATTATAACATAATTTTAACGGTATTTCCGATCTGTATGCCATTTGTCGTCTTGTCCTAACAGAAACATTAGAAATGTCAATATAGTTTTCCAAAGCATCTTCAGATAGATCCAGTTTGTAAAACAGAATGTTTGCTTCATATTTATTGACACGAACTTGTTTGATTTTATACCAAGGCACTTTTTGTCCTTCTGAATTTTTAGTCCAATTAAAACAAACACTAGCTTGCATATTTTTGAAGTCAAAAATCATGTTTTGAGATACATCTATAACATTATAAGGAGCTCCTTTCACTTTAGCCCATCTTATTAATGAACTCCACTCAGATGGCGTATAAATATTCTTATATCTTGAAGCTTTCTCAATTGTGGCATGTATGGAATCACCCTCATTCTGCGTATGTCCTTTTTCAAGGAAAGTATGTTTAATATTAATACTAAGCTGTTTAGCTGCATAGAGGTACATAAAAAACATTATCCTATTTCTATTTTGGCCAGTACAATTATCTGACCAAAATCTAAAGTCATCACAGCCCTCTTTATTCTTAAGTTTAATAATATCGTAAATACAGCTAGCTATTTCGTTTGAGCCCTTCATGGCTATTTGTTCATTCCACAAATAACAGGTACCAACCAAGTGCCCAATATCAAACACAGATAAATTATGAACTTTCAATCGCTTACAATAATAAAATAAGCTAATTTCACCACTAGGAGCTAGCAACACTTTCTGTAAATCAAATGTAGCACAAAATATTTTAGGATTATTTTGTGCGTTATGTTTATCGTTCTGTTTTAAAGATCTAGACATTTTTTTGTTTTTGATGTGATTTTCAAAGTTTTCTTGTATTTCCGGCGTTATTGGATTGTTTTTATAAGATAGACAGACATGACATTGATCCTTTTTGGGTTTGTGAAATGACAGATTGATATATTTATTGACCACATCTCTATACTGCCTTAATGACTCGCATTTGCTACCATACTTAGTTGAATCAAACCACTCTTTATATAAATTAAACATTCGTGTAAAACTTAATGATCCGTCTAAACAAAGTTTATTACTTTCTTTACGACAATAGTGTGAATCAACCGGTTCGAATGAGTTCACGTGATCACAAATACTTTTGATCATATCTGGGTCTATAGATGTTTTATGGTGACTATGCCTACCTCTATTGTCTACTAAAGCAAAGCTACCGGTGTCACTTGATTTAGATATTGCGGTTCTTATCATCTTGTGTCCACAGCTAAGAGTATTTAAAAACATTTGTTTGCAAACAATTAACTTAGAATTTTGATGGTTTTGAATATAAGGTAAATGATAAATGTATGTAAAAGATCTCCGAGATTCACCGTCTGTAATTGTTCTTTTTTTATTTATTTTAACAACATAGTTACTAATGAAATCGTACTGTTTTGAATGGTCACCGATTTCCCAAAACTTATTAAAAATTTCAATTCTTGTGTCGTCATCTAGCTTTTGAAAACATTTCAATTTACACGTGTTTTGACATGGTTCTCCCAGTTTTTTTCCTAATCGTATCTTACCATTTCGACTATAGTAAGATTTTCCTGTATTTTTCTCTTTGAATCTATCCATTCATGATAAAATGTTTCCCGTAATCTTCCGCTGTCTCTTTTTTTTGTAAATCTTCTTTTTCTGGAACTTAATGGAACAGGAACCTCTCCGGATGAGTATTGTGAAATCGGAGAGGACACATTTTCATCCGTTAGTAAAGATACAACTGATGGGATTGGTTCTTCATTACCAAAAGGGTTTATACTGCCATTGGATGACGGCATAGGAGTATGTTCGCTACATATATCTTGAAAATCGGGCTCATTTGTCATTTGAATTAGATTTTGACTGTCACACCCATGAGAAGTGTAACTAATTTCATCCATCGGGTTAGTAGTTGTTATAGGACTATTTAAGGACACATTTTCTACAGTGGGTTCATTTGACTCATGGTTATTTAGGTGTGACATATGAGTATAAAGTTGTTTATCCATAGTTAATTGAACAGGTGCTATGGAAACATTTTGTGGCAGTGTGTTGTTTTGATGGCTTTGATTTAAATCTTTGTCGTCATTAAATATATCTTGCAACAAATTTAGATTTCTATAATCGTTTAATATCTCATCAGCTTCAAATGGTAATGGAGAAGCTGAAAAAGAATATGTTTGTACACTATGTAGTAATGTGGATAGTACTTAATAAACACTAAGCTACTTAAATCTCTTTCGGTGTGCAAGAATGGTAAATAAAACAACCCAAGTTAACTAATTTGAACAAGAAACTGAAAGAATAAAAAATAAAAATATATGGCCAATGTGTCTGTTTTCAATTTAAAACAAGTATAATGGCCAAAGTATCACATTGGCCCTTCTACCCAGAATACGAGATTTTTTTAAATTATATGTACAATAATTAACTATTAATTACGTAAAAATCAATATTATCAATACATGATAATATTATAAAACAATGAAATACTTACAAAGATCAGTGTGTTTATTTTCGTCGTTCTTATAACCTAGCTGCTCACTCGAGTGACTATTATTTACATTACCTATCGCTAAATTTACTAAATTCCGACTTCTACTATACTTAGAATAATGTTTGGACGTCATGTTACACAAAATTATATCTTATAACACACATAATATTCACTAAAATATTGGTAAATTATTATTACAGCACGACACCGTTCCGTGTGTCGTAGAAGCGCTTAACTGACTGATTGGCTGTTGAAGTAAACTAATACGCGGGATTTCCCCGCGTACAAGTCTCGAATTACCGTTTTGCCTTTATACGTTTAAAATTATGTCACATAAGCTCTTTTACAGCAGAAAAAAATAGTATTTGCATCTATAAATGTGTATTTTTTTTTAATGCAACTTGTTAAATAGGCTAATAGGAAGCATTTGACACAAAAAAGTGAAAATGCTAAAATTGTTGCATTGGCCCATGTACGTAGGACCCATCGATATGTGCTTTATAATCTTGTAATTTTATTAGATAACCTATCTAGTGCACAAATCTTTTTATTTGTTTTTTTTTTTTACATTAGCAGCCTGTAAATTTCCCACTGCTGGGCTAAGGCCTCTTCTCCCTTGAGGAGAAGGTTTGGAGCATATTCCACCACGCTGCTCCAATGCGGGTTGGTGGAATACACAGGTGGCAGAATTTCATTGAAATTAGACACATGCAGGTTTCCTCACGATGTTTTCCTTCACCGCCGAGCACGAGATGAATTATAAACACAAATTAAGCACATGAAATTTCAGTGGTGCCTGCCTGGGTTTGAACCCGAAATCATCGGTTAAGATGCACGCGTTCTAACCACTGGGCCATCTCGGCTCAGTTTCTCGGCTTTTTATTTGTAATACTTTATATTTTTATACTTTTAATAAAAAACTAAAGGGTCTCCCGCGATATTTCGCGTATATTCAAAAGATTTTTTAGAAATTTCGAAACTTATGAGAGGTTTTGTTTTGATTTCATTTCATTGTAAACTGCAAGTAATTCATCTAAATTTGGCGCCAAAATTATAAAACTTTTTTTAAATGATTTTATTAATATAAAATAATACATAAGTTAAGTTCGAATTGGAGTTTCGCGAAAATAATTTACTTTAATTTTGTTTACGTTTTTCTTCTTTCTTTCTCTTATACAGCCGTAGTGCCGCTCTCTAACAGGCCAGTAACTTTTTCCGCTCTCTTAACTTAATTATTTATTAAAGCATACCAATCGGTTAACGCTATTAATATATAAAATAAAACTCAGATATTATATATAAAAAAAATAGCACTATAGTTCGACCTTGAAATATTATTCACGTCGCACGAAGTTTACTTCAGTAACAATACGCTCGTGTGAAGTTGTGATGGGCTAGTGTATTAAAATGTTGAGCTATAATTTATCTTTGCTACGGATTATATTTTCGGAACAATTTTGTTTCCTCTAAATACGAGCAAATGATCGCTTTTATAGCATCAGCCGGGCTTGGCAACAGGACTGCGGTCGCCAACATTATACGTCGGTTGTTTATGTTGATATTTTGATGAAATTTCTACGGTTATTAGGCAGTATTTTGGATAAATTGTGGATTGGCAAATACGTGGGACTATAAGCTATGAATTTTAAAATACTGACACTATTTTAACATTAGGAGAGAACTGTTTTATTAACACGACTTTTATTTGGACTGAAGGTCTTCTTTTCTCAGACGAATAAGTTTCTTCCATGAAGCAGTTCCAGTGCAAACTGGTGGACAATGGTGAAAATTATGACCGTATCAAGTGCATCGTACGTTTTTTTTTCGATGTATTCTTACTTTGCTGAGTAAGAAATTGGTTTTAAATGCAAATTAATCATATGTTAACAAGTAGCACATAGGCGCCCAGCTATTGTGGCATATAATAACTATTCTCTATTATATTTATCTTAGTGATTTATTTACCAATACCTTGTTTATATATTTATATTAATATTCATTATCAATAATTTCGTTAATCATCATAGTAATAAATTACGCTGTGAACAATAATTTAACCTTAATAGTTCGTTAGCTGACTTCCGATTATTTTTGTATAATCGGAAGATTTGTATTTTTAAGAAGGTAGGACGCGCCAAAGGAGAACATTCGGTTGTTTTAATAATTCCTGACACAACGTTACGCTGTCCAAATATTAATAATTGAAGTGTACCAATTATTAGACTGTGTTTTATTTTCATAAAACCCAGAAAACCTACAAGTGTTAACACACATGAAAAGTAATGCTGATCATTGTAGAAGACAATCACGTCTGCGTCATACGCCATAACTTAGACATATATTTAACATATTTTTTTTATAGCCAGAAGGACTTATTATCATCTTACGCTTTTCCACTAAACCATCCCTTACACAACATACGCTTCCAATAGTGAGATTTAAGGTTATATAGTCTTTGTGCCTGTTATAACCCTTACCTAACTCACCAATCAAACGGGAATACAGCAATGTATAGTAGTGACGTTTATCAAAATTGTTTTGGCAAAGTCCTATCATTAGTACATTAAAATTACGTGATACATTTCATTCATTTATACCTATTGAGCTTGACAAAATCCTATCGTATCTTTCCACAATACATAGTACTTATGTGTGTGCAAACTAATTAGCCAAAGTTCTATCACCAAAATACAGGTCATAAAGTTTGGCCAAACTGGTTTGACAAAGTCCAGTACTTTTTATCTATTAAATATTTCTAAAGCAAATTTATGAAGTTATATAACAAAACTGGTTTTAGTGAGTGAACACCTAAAACAATGTTCCTTCAGAGCGGATGTATTAAATTTGAAATTTTGATTCGCAAACTTCCTACACTTGATGTTTACTTTATATAAGGGTGTGGTCATAGTGTTATACATTCATGAAAACCTGTGGACTTCCGCTAAATTCACCTATAAAATACCTTTTAGGAGTATCGTTTGTTTCAGATTTATTTTTGAAAAAAGCCGGGCAAGTAGCTGTGTCTATGAGCCTTATCAGCAGCCATTAAATTAAACTTAGATAACATTATTAAGATGTCTTCAGAAAAAGGCCTCAGAGGCAGATCTTAAGTAATAATCAACATTATAGAAGATAGTATAACAGTGAGCAAGTACCTAACAATATACCACTCACTCCCATACTCTAAGGTGCAGGTGCAGGTGCATCAACAGGTTTACATGCTTGCCAAAGCAAAGCCGAGCTATTTTGAGAAGTTTTGAGACGTTGAGCGAAGTTTTGTAAAACATAGAAAACGCACATAAAAATTCAGAAATTTTAATAATACGCTAACTAACACACCACAAGTTTATATAAAAGCAATGGGCGTCACCAGTTTTGACACAAACTTCGAGTCGATCTCAATGTACCGAACTCGCCGAAGTTTCAGAATCAAATATTTATAATTATACCTTTCCTTTTTTTTTTGATTTTACATTAACTATCACTTGATAATTAAAAAAACAATACTAACAAAAATTTTCGAGTGTAAAATTGGTTTTCCATACAATTAAATCCTACACAAAAAATAAGAAAACGTACAACCGACCCCAAAAGTTCAAAATAAAAATTGTTATTGCGCTTATTGGTTATTTAATTGTGGCCGGAAGCGAGTGAAAATTAAAAAAAAAGCCTTGCAATAAAGTGCAAATGATTTGCACGTTATTTGGGCCAACTAACAAAAAACACAAAAACCTCTATATACATATATATGTAGGTTCTAGTGTCAAACAACTTGCTACAAGTAAGGTATCAAAATTGTACAGAACAATAGAGACACTTAAGTTTCCGAGAAGCTTAATGAATCCGAGTTGCTTTGCCTTATTTTATCTAAGGCCGAGGCGAGATCCACGGTTGTCTTACAAAGTATTATTTTGTTGTTGTAAATGATAAACAGTCGAAATTAAGAAAGCGAAATAACACAAACGAAGACTACACCGGCAGGACAATCTGGGAAGATACAGTTGTTAAGAAAAATCTTAAAGATAAATTTGTGAAGCAGTTTATTCGCCGATTGACATATACTTACAATAAATATATATTTTTTACTATTTTTTTTTCAATTCTAGTTTTCGTTTGAAAGCTCTTTCAAACGAAACCAACCCAATCAAGTAAAAATACCAATCATCATATTTTTGAACCTGGAGAAGATAAAAGGATTGTAATCCCTACAATCGATTCAGATACGGGATTTTAAAGGAATCTTTAAAAAATAGTTATATTCGAATCAAACAAGAGTCACATAGAAACAGTTCTTGATAACAGCTCTAACTGGAATTAAATGGATTTAAATTCACTGTAACTTGCAACAGGAGTCAACATGTTGGATAGTTTTAGCTCGATTCAAACAGTAGTTCTCAAAGGAAGGCTAAACAACTATTTCCTCATATCCAACGCAAATAAACTCAACTAGCAACTTATTAAAATAAATAATAAACTATTCCTGGACGAGTAAAGTGTATTAAGGTTTGATGAAGATATGATTAACAACACATTTATGTAAGTTAGTAGCAAATAGTAACTAGTGAGTCTTTTGGCGGTTTTTCGGTTCGTAGACAGGAAGGTGAAAATTATATATATAAAATATATAGAAACAATGCATCATGTGTCCTGTCAGTATCTTTATGGAGGTTTTTCTGAACGAGATTACTACTTCAGTGATAAGACCGCCCGATTGATAGCTTTAGGTTCAGTTCTGTTTTTATTTCCTCTGCAACGAAGATATTTATTATTATTATTTCATTCAATATATCAATTAAAATGCGAGCCGAGATGGCCCAGTGGCTAGAACGCGTGCATCTTAACCGATGATTTCGGGTTCAAACCCAGGCAGGCACCAATGAATTTTCATGTGCTTAATTTGGGTTTATAATTCATCTCGTGCTCGGTGGTGAAGGAAAACATCGTGAGGAAACCTGCATGTGTCTAATTTCAACGAAATTCTGCCACATGTGTATTCCGCCAACCCGCATTGGAGCAGCGTGGTGGAATATGCTCCAAACCTTCTCCTCAAAGGGAGAGGAGGCCTTTATCCCAGCAGTGGGACATTTACGGGCTGCTAATGCTAAAAAAACAATTAAAATGTGCTTTTTATGAGCGTTCATGAGAAGAAATAATTTTGTTTTGATTTGATTTGAGTGTCAGCAAAATATCTAAACTTAGGTTAGGTTTTATAATCTAATGTCTCAGAGAGCACATGAAGTCGTCTAATATCGCATCGCGCGATGAGAATGAGGGAATTGAGAGCGCACTTGTTTTTCTGTACATTTACATTGTTATAATAGCAGCATAGCTGGCCTGTTTCCGTTGACCTTCAAACCGGAAGTCGGTTAGGAGGACAAAATTATATATTAACTGACCTATCATTCCCAAATGGAAACTACTGAATGATAAGTATGAATCCTAGAGTTAAATAAAATTCAAGTGAAGTAATATTTATAATTCATCCATATTTGAATTTAGAAACAAAGATAATCCAAAAAATATTTTGGCAAATTCTCGAGATAATTTCGTAAGTAGATAGTGTATTGGTTCCTACTTACCGACCTGTACATGTTACGCTTCTGAGCGACCTCATCTACTCTTTTTAGAGATTGAATCTTATTCTGGCACGTCTATGCTCGTGATCACCTTTGGTTAGGACTCAGTGTCGTGTACATTCAGAAGTTGGTTAAAATCGTACTCTTAGAAACAAAATTTTTTATAAATTCTAAGTGCGATATTTAAATGGTTTAAGTAAAAATTGCAATTGAAGTTAGGAGGTAGCTGTAATACTTGCTCAAAGGTTTCTATCGTAGTGCTATCAAAGAGTAAAAGTAAAATAAAAGTAACAGCTTTTATTTGTCCTTCTGGGTTAGGCCGTATCTCTTTTTGAGGAGAAGGCTTGAACGCTTATCTCATAACTATATTATTAGTAGATTTTCATCCAGGTTTCAGGTTTTCTTTACCTAACACGTTATGATTTAGAGCTAGCAAGGTTTTTAACTCACAATCATTGCTTAAAATTTACGTAAAACAGTACCCAGCCATACTGAAACATCACAAGTTCCAAGCAGTATAATTATTTGATGACTCGACTAAAAACGATACATTCGTTTAATTTAACTTCACATGAAGTTCGGAGAAAGATCAAAGGAGATATTTCATTAATATGTATGTTAGTTAAACACACCTGTTGGACTTCTTGATTAGTTTTAAAGTGCTCCCGATTTCCATAATCATAGCATTCAGTTCTTTGTACAATACATGACTTATGTTCTTCATATCTTGATGGCATCCTAGATTTTCACTAATGACTGGACTTTGTGCAGTTCCTCCTGGTGGTAGCACTCACTCATCATCTGCTCACTAAACATCAATACTTTGTCAGTCAGAAGACAAAATTTGGTAATATGGTATGCTACACATGATGGTGGTTTCCACATTTGAATATTACTGCTCCGCTACCGTGGGCTATTGAGTAATGTTAACCTATAAACTTTGTCAATAATTAAAATAAGCTAAAAAGTGAAAATGTTTCAGCTTCTCTGGCTTATAGTTCCAGAGGTTTAGTATATAAGCTTAAATATTATCTTATACTTATTATTTTTTATTTATGTTTATAATTACGATAAGTAAATGGGTCACTAGGTGATAAGCCTTTCCCTTCAATATTGCCACCAACCATGTTAGATAAAATATTCTCTTCTCTAGTCTCTTGTGCCTGTAATTACTGTGGTTCACTTCCCTGAAACAAAGGGAGAATATACGACCAAGTCTGTAAGTAAGTAAGCAATAGTAAATAAAAGGGACGTACCCAGGTCCTCTACCTCCATCGTAGAAATGGAAATTCAACGATAGCAATGACTTTATTCTTTGACACGTCACTGTCTTGTTGATCGGTGATCTTTTGGTCCACTACTCAATACAGTTATCGGGTCTTTATCTTGTCGAATACTATCAGTGTTTGTTGACACTTATTTGATAAAGCATAAATTAAAGACGATGTGCGCCTAGAATAAAAAAAAATAATTAAAAAATAATAGTTTGATTCCAATTAAAAATGAAAACAACCTTATTCTCATTATATCGATGATTGGATAGAGAGCTTCAAAGTATTAACAGAAGCGTCAGTCACAGGCTATAAGGCTATAATACATATGGAATTTAATTTTGTTTCACGGACGGACTATTAATAGAGTTAAATAAGACCCTCGGAATTGCTTCGGGCTGAACCTTTTGCCCTTATGTTGTCAATTTAATATGTAGCGTCCTGTTCTGTAATTAAAATAATTAATATATTCATAGCACCAATGTTCAAGAAACTAACTTTGTTTATATTAAAGGAATATTTCAGTAAGGCTTCTAATATAATGCGGTTAAGCTGTTTTGACCCATCGATAATAATATTTTATGGAAATTATTATTTTTCGGTTGCGTGTTTGAGTAAGAAGGGGGTAAATTAAGGGAGGGAGGCGCTAATCTCTAGATGAAAGCCAATTCTCCTTTTATTTTAAATGTCAGAATTACTTTGGGTAACCCCGTCTGAGTAGGTACCACCCACATATCATATATTCTACCGCCAAGAAGCTACTTGCTATTTTTATGTTCCGATTTTAAGGGTGAGTGAGCCAGTGTTACTGCAGGTACAAGGGAGATAATATCTTAGTGTCCAAGGTTGGTGGATTGGATTACATTCGCGATGAATGATTAATACTTTTTACAGCCGATGGTATCCACTACTATCAGTACCTATGTTCCGGACCACCTACTTAATTTATAAAATAAAGGAAATCACCTAATGGTAAGTAGTTACTACCGCCCTTGGGTACATTTATCATAAAATTAATGATCTGTGGTTCTTGCTCCTATATGAGGTCGTGATCTCCAATTGCATGCACGCGTTTAATCCACTAGTCCATTTTCATATTGGAAGGGCTCCATGTAATATCTAGTATCTTC
The DNA here is from genome assembly GCF_905147765.1 of Vanessa atalanta. NCBI lineage: Eukaryota > Metazoa > Arthropoda > Insecta > Lepidoptera > Nymphalidae > Vanessa > Vanessa atalanta. The sequence continues at coordinate 264,496 of NC_061896.1, forward strand.
AAAAAACTATTGTCGTTGAATTACTTAACATGTTCGAAACTACGTTCCCATTTTAAAATATACACAGAACCTTTGTCGTCGCTTTGTTGCGATTCTCACTGACGGGTTTTTTGATATTTATAAAAATGAAACGTTCTACTAAAAGGCAATGTCGAAATGAATTGTTGCATGACCAGTACTGGGCAACTTTCTATTTATCTTAGGTGGATGAAAATCTCTATAGAAATGGAAATGTTTGTACGATAAAAGATAAAATAAAGTTAATGTATGAAATAAATAAATTTGAAAGTGTATGTCTGTGTTCTGAAGATGTTTTGACTGTAAATTACAAGTAACTGTAATTTATATAAATATTATATTTATACGTGTAACTCAGAAGACAGAATTAAAGGTTATTTTATCAATAAAGTTTTACACTAACGTCACATATAGTGAAAGCGTTGTAACCTGATTTGGCTTAAACGCCGTAAAAAAATCATCCTTAAGGTTAATCACAATTTCCAATAAATTACAAAAATAATTTTATTTGTACAATTCAAGTATTTAATTATTTAAAAGATAGCTTTGACTTTGTAAAATCTACGATCAAATCGGAGAGAAATAGCCGAGACTAATGCTTACGTTTTACATAAAATGCAACCAATCACAATTCCAAGGCACCTGTGTCCTACTAGGTCAACTATTTTATATTGGTTATGGTACAAGCTAAAAGCGGAAATATTAATATGTTAATTAACATTGAAGTTGAGAAGGTTTAGGGTTTATTCCTAATAATGATTTAATTCGAGATGATAAACATTTGACAGAAGTTCATCCGACTATTATCATACGAATATTATCCTTAACACGAAAAGCAATTAAGTATATGAAAACTTAAATTCTTTCCAGATATGATGATGTATATCTGAATGGTCCTGTAATGTAAGGAATTAAAGATACCAGATTACAATACAGAGAAAATTATTTTTGATATATTTTTGTATTAATACGGTACTGAAATAAATATCTCACACGTCCGAAGAATCTGAGCAAGAAACATAGGTGGGATATATTTTTTGTAATAACGGTAAACGGACGAGCAGTTGATTCGCCTGATGGTAACAGTCGCCACCGCCCATTGGCGCCGTAAGAAATATTAATAGAATAAAAAGCTTTTTATTTCTCGCATAAATTACAGTTAATTATGGTTTACATTAAAATTATAATATTAGATAATAATGTGCATTAATAATATAGTTATGTTAATTGGATTGGTGAAGTATATAATATAAAAAATAAGATTAAAAATTATCCTCTTAAGAAATATTATCCTTAGATAACCAAAGTGCCACCGACCTTGAGAATTCAGATATTAAGTCCCTGTAGTACCGTATCTGTACTTCTGTTTGGCGCTAGAATATCTGATGAGTAGGTACCAACCCAGATGGGCTCGCACAAAGCCTTACCACCAAGTTAACCTCATAAGGTATTTACAAGGTGTTTCATTCCTATAATGTAACATCATCACAAAAGCCGCTGGTTTTGTAATAACGTTCAATATTTATATAAAAATTGAATCGCTTCAGCGCTTTACTTGCGGAACAGCTTACAAAGTGATATTAGGATTTGTGGGTTCTGTCGACTCGTCATATCAATACTTTATATCCTTATTGCAATCGAATGAAACATTAGCTTTATTAGAAATAATTCTGAAATCAATATTACATTCATTATGATAATTAGTTTGGTATGTTTTAATAAACTTAAATAAATCAAAATTAAGAAATTAGTACTTGGTGTTCGTATTCGTTGATTTTTATAGTTTATAACATGCGTTGTTTTTCATTGTAAAAGAGTTTATTCTGAGTTTGATGTCGATTATAATCCATATAATATTTATTCTGTTTATATGAATTGGTAGCATTATTAAAGTTCGTGTTAGAGCCTTTTTTTTCTCGCCGGAAAAACGCATTACGCTTTTACTCCAAATGAAGTGTAGGTATATGGGACACGCCAGTGCCCAGGACCACAAAAATCAGAGGTACCCCCGTCTTTTCATACGTCACAGAATTGCTTTCGCCTCCTATCCCATCCCATCCTAAGAGCCTACTTGAATAAAATATATTTAAATTTTGAAGATTTTACGGTATAATTCGATGTAAGAGTACTTTATCTGTTAATTATAAAATTAATTTTATGATGGTATCACTAAATTTAATCAAAGGTAATAAATTACAGTCTCGTGTAAAACACGATTTTATCAATGTAATGTATGGACATCGTAACAACCCCAATGAGCCGTAACTCGACGATGGCTTTCTAGTATCCATTGAAAAGTATCACCATAAATCTTCTGGTAGGCTAGGTGGAACATTTTTTGTTACCTTGGAATTATTGGTCGTAGAGCTTTGTGCAAACCCGCCTGGGTACATTAGTCATTGTGACGCCTTGGCGATCTAAGGAATAAATAATATTTCTTACAGTAGCGACCTCTTACCATCAGGCAGTCCATTTCACAATCTACCTATTTAAGAAAAGGGAAAAATATATTGCCATCGAACAATTATCAGTTAGTTTTTCACGTATTCAATTCATGTTTGTAATTCATTCCATGCCTTGTGATTAAAGAAAACATTGTAAGAAAACATACCCAATAAAAACCTGAGTTTCATCAACTTTTAATAATAATTTAGTCAATGTTTACATTCTATGTTATCTTAATAAAGAATTTTCAGTTACCAGATCTAATAAAATAAATGAAATTATAACAAAATTATCGTAAAATATTTTTTTTATTTTGTTGAAATTCATTACATATCTAATTCATATATATGTATTTATACTAAACTAGTGCCCCTCCCCTGTTGCACTCCTAAGGCGAGGATGCCTTTTTTCTTTTTTGCACGATGTCGATTCCTTTAGAGAGGTACCCGAAGCGTGAAACCGGGTTATGTGGGAGTCCTAGCGAATGCGATGGCCGTCTTCGTATTGTTGACATAACGCATCCGTGGCCCCTGAAAAGTATGGGCCTAAAAGGCCCCGAGCAGTACGTTCGTAGCTCGGCAGAACAAACTGAACTCAAAGAGACACGTCTAAAAAGAAATTAAACAAAAGTGGCATACGAATTAATTATTGGAACGAACCAACTATTTAGAATATTAGCATTTGGCATATACATTATTTATTTATATGCCAAATGGCAATCACTTATCACTCACTCGAGTGAATGTTTTGTTATCACCAAAACCTAACACGATTACAACCACCAACCGCATTAGAACAGTGGTCGAATACCCTTTAAACTTGAACATGACGTTTAGACTTTTAGCGTTAACAGGTAAACAGGTCACCTGAAACTCAATTTGTACGCACGTGCAAGTCGCTTATGATTTTATTATTTTGCCATTTAAATTAATTAATTCACTATCGATGTTTGCTGCACCATTAAGTTACTCAATCAAATTAATTAAATCAAGGTAATGCAATATCATATTATAATATGTACTGAATTGATGCTGGAATTCAATACATTACGTTCGTGATTAACATATTTATGAAATTACTTTAATATAATGTTTCGTAGTAACCGATTAGTTCATGTTATCACGTGTTTATAATTCGATTCACATTATTTTTACTTGCATATGCAGGCAGACCTGACCACTTTGCCAAAGTGGTCAGAATTGCCAAAGACTTTGTAAATATTAACCATTTTTCAGGACCTCGGCCTTATATCTAGCTACTATACCGTGATGCCAATTACGAATACATTTTACAAATTAATAAAACAATATTTCTAGACTTTCGGTCCACTAAACAAACTTTACTTAGTAAAGCCTATTATTCTTTATCAGAATATAATGGAAGTGCTAGAAATGATTCAGTCGTTATTAATATACTAGTTTATTTTTAAAGTAAATCTTGCGGTGACTTGCGGTGACTTGCGGTTCTTCGGCAGAATCCACATTCCAAACTAGTTCGATCGCCACAATAATTAGCGGACATATATACAACAACATAACTTCTGCTAGGATCTGCTATATTTTATAATTGATTAGTTTAGGCGGAAGATATACAGAGGGTTTTCATATAAAAAAATATATAAAAAAATGTGAGTAGAAGTATTTTTATTTTAATTTTAAATTGAATTTGAATTCTTTAATTATAAAGACGTACTTTCATAAGTAAACTTATTAGTCAAATTACTAATTTTTTTTTACTATCTATTTTTTTTATATATAGTTAGGCGATATAGTCACCCAATGGGCACTCTAAAAAATATTAACCATTCCTTACATCACACCAATGGTAACTATCCAGATGGGCTTGAATAAAGCCCTGCGGCGGTGGTGACTTCTGACCACCAGGTGGCCAATTTCCCTTTCGCGTAACTATGCCATAAAAATAAAAATATACGTATATAATTGACATTTTATGACACGTCAGTCAATATTAGTTAATCGGCTATAAACTATGCTATTATAAATGTTATGATAACTTCGTCTGTCTGTGTGTCGGTATTTCACTGCCAAACCAATGAACCGAATTTGATGAAATTTGCTATGAAGCAAACTTGAACTCCAAGGAAGGATATAGGCTACATTTTTCCCTAGCACAGGACAACCAACCCTCTAGAACGCGAGCAAACTAGTTAATACTAGTAAATACTCTTTAATGACGTAATACTGTATGTTTAGGTTTTAAATGTGAACAGTGCAATGTCACTCTTGTTCGACGCCGGTTACCAAACAGATATGCCGAAAAGCAATCATTATTCATATCAGCAATCACAGGCAACTGTCACTATTACCAATAATTCCTACATAACGGGCTATTTGACAAATATATTCATATAATGTGATGGTTTCAAAGTGTGACCCGTTTACAGTATGTCGATACGATAAAGATTTGTTATAGACAGAGAAGAGAATCTTCTTCAAAGATAAGTTTGAGTGGAACGTTCTAGAAACAAATGGATATAACTTATGTCAACGATTTATTTTCAGATCAAGATAAAACTACTTTAGATGAAAATAATAAGTGTAAAGTTTCAAGGTCGAATTGGATCGTTTCATTATTTAAGGTTTTCAATACGTTTTTATTTCAAACATTCATTCATTTTATTGTACATATAAATAAACTAGTAGCATAAAATAAAACTAGGATATTTCAGGGAATTCCTTACAATGTCAATGTTGTACAAATATTGACTTAGTTTCGTTTCAAAATTTTAAATTATTTAAGTTTTGAAACAAAATGAACTCTAAGTCAATTAGACTTGAGCAACTATTTATTCGAATGTATTCATTTTCATTTAATTTGATAAGATCAATACTACCCGCATCGTTAATTAGGTAATTGACCATTTATATATATATGATGATGAGCTATGCTCCGTGCAATTGACCATGATAAATAAATGGACTATTTAACGCATATATTTAAATCTATTAAATTCTGAGCAACACGTTCAAACAAAAATCGATATTTATAAATTTGTAAAGCATTCGGTCAGAAATAAGGATGCATGGCAAAATAAGACTTTACGGAAAAATCTATGTACTATGAGACAGTCACTAAAACACTGAGCGTTGAAATACTGAGCAGTTCTCGGTAATGTCTCGGCCAGCATTCGCTTAGCAACTGTACTGAAAGCGTGCCGACCACACGTGACCCAGACTTTGTACAGTACACGGTGGCACTTGTTTTTCGCTTCCGGTGAAAAATTATAGATGAATAAATACGATATAGTCTTGTTGATATAATACATTTGTTTTTTTTTTTTATGGCTGTTATTGTCTCACTAGTCCATTTAACATTGCCTATAAAAAAAAAATATCCCGCTGAGTTTCTTTCGCCGGTTCTTCTCAGGTCTGAGGTGCTAAATTCCGAACCGGTGGTAGATTTTTGACAATCAATAAGCAAGTGTATACACACTTAAGTATATACACTTCTATATTGAATAAAAATTTTTGACTTTGACTTTGACTTTGACTATAAACGAGATGTTCTTCGATAATGTGGCTAATTGATAAAATTACCTAACAGTTCTTGCAATGCGTTTTGTAGAAGGTGCCAGTATATTGCTAGATAAGTAGTAGCGCTTCGCTGTCTCACCCTCTCTAAATTTAGACCAATGACGTGACAGGCGTGAATTTCATGTTGCTGCAGTTAATTAAAATGCAAGGTTGTAACGAAACGGTATTGTGTAAACGTCTCAAAACGATTCGCTCCGAGCACAAATATATAGAAGATTATATAGGTCGTGCATCGTATCGCTGGCATTCTCTTATTTATTATGTGTGCATGAGCTCACCGCCCGAGAATTGTACATGAATTTTATGATGGAAATACTATTCCAAGACTTAATCATTATATTGTAAAAAAAATCATAGCATCCTGTCTGTAATTTTAAGTATACCAGAGATTTGGTAAAATGGTAAATGTGCTTAAATGAGAAAGGTATGTAAGTATGTATTTTGTTATGTATTGTCAATTATTAGATACCGCCTTCATGGTTTTCTGTTTGACCTAAATGTTGACTAGTAGAGAATGCCTTCAGGCATTAAGTCCGTCCGTTGTTCCATTTACTTTGTGGTGGTCAATTAAGTATTTAAAAAAAGATGTGGAATACGCAGATTTATTGGTGGTTACAAAATAGGAAGACAGAGTTGTAAATGCGTTACCTAATGGTAAGGAGACACTACCATAGATAGATATTAGTTCTTTTGGGAAATGATATATTATGACCTTGATAGTTATATTGGCTCACTCAACTTTCAAATCGGAACACAATAATACTAAATGATTAATGGCTGGTACAAAACCAAACTTGCACAAAGCCCTAAGACTTATACTATTTACTTTAACTATTTACATTACAACCCTTTAAAATAAAACGATAACTGTTACGCATTCAGAATCATAACAGCCAGCGTCATAAAAAACTTTTCTTCAAAACGTGATTCGCAATAATTACCATATAATATAGTATGCCAAAATATAAAACACCTGGATCTTATTTGAAGGTTCATCTTAACAATGTTTTTTTATATATTTGATATGTGATAATTCCTCCATTAATCCGCATTGAGTAGGTTGGTGGATTACATTCCTAACCATCCTTGAACAGACGAATGCCCTTGGTACATTGCTTTACATTTATTGTGAGCGTAATTTCGAAAAATAAATTTCCATCACACAAACCACGACCGCAATATTAAACTCTCAATGGGTCATTAATAATGATTGTTGATACTCATGACCGCAACGAGTTTCAATATACAATTAATTAATTTTTTTTGACAATTGATGACTATTAATAAGAAAAGCCAAAATAATAATGTCATCGTCTTTGTACTTATCAGATCTGAGGACCTCTCATATAAACCGTTTCAAGTAAGTCAGTTTAGTTGAAGCTGTCGTGTTCGCGAGCTGACTGGAAGCGCTGCACGCCTTGCATCGTCATTACTCGAGTTTTCTACGTCTACCTACATTATACTTTTATTATCTTTATTTCTACCCTTTTAACGTCATATACTATATTGTTTTATTTATTTATACTTGTATTTAATTGTTCTGTTATGGTTTTTCGATAAATTGTGTTGTTATTCTACATTAATAATTAGAACGCACTGCACTAACATAACCTGAACATGCCATCGTTTTTGGGCATATTAATTTTATGTGATACCGAAAAAAAAAAAAACGCAGCTAAGCCAAGAATAATTTATAAGAAATGTATAACATTAAAATAAAGAATATAGTAGCCTGTCACTGTCCCACCGCTGGGCTAAGGACCCAGCTGGGCTCAGGATATTTTGCTTTACAATAAGAGATGAATTATAAATTGACCACTTACAATAATTGTGGTGCTTTTACGAATTAAACCCAAAGCGTTGTTATAAATAAATAATTGTCTATGAAACCGGATAGAAATGTTATTATGGTTATTTTGAATAATTGTTAGGATACGGAACTACAAAACGGAAAGTTACCCATTAATGCAAAAGTTTTAACAGACCTTATTTTACCTTAGCAACAGTGTGATTCTATGAGGGTTCACTTTGTATCTCACCTGTGAAATGTTGATAGCCGAACGCAATTTTGATACGTGTATTCTATTCATTTTATAATTATTATAGTCTAAGTCGCAAATAAAATAATGACATTTTACGCTTCGGTTCTGCGGTGCGTTTCAAGTTTATTTTACAGAATATTTGTTTAAATTTAAAGTCATATGATATTTATAACATTAGATGTTTATAAACTTACAAAATATAAATTAAAAATATAAATTAAACTTTACACTCATCATTCCTCGATAGGACATATGGTTTCAATATACAGTTTGACACGTTTTCATAGACAAGGTTTGAGTCATTGGACAAATTTATGAATCCTAACTATTGATTTTAGGATCAAATTCGGTAAAGTATCATTACCATAGTTATAAAGTAGAATGAAAGATCATGTATATATACTAAATATAGAAAAGGAGCCAAAATGAATCCCTGTGAAACGCCCATTCTAAATACAGACCCAGCAGCTTATCCTATGATGTTCATGATTTTGTTATGATATCAAGATATATCACAATGATATCAAGACCTACCTTTAATAGTATAGTGCCTAAGTTTATATAAAACGTTTCGTGTGTCGTACAATCGAACGCTTTATAAAAATCAAAATAGAAAGAAGATCAAGAATATACAAATATATTTCCGTGATTTCTCTCCTGCGTATAAATATAAGCAACGCTCAACCCGCTTCAATGTAATACCTCTAATGAAAACTTCGTTAATTCAAAACTTTCGTTGAAGAGGTATTTTATTTGGGAGATTCATAGAATTATATTTTCATTGTACCATTAGAGGATAAAATGTTTTATCAGTAATCAAATTAAGTACAAAATTTTCAAAAAGGAACCCTTGTTGTTATTAAATAAACCATTCATATAACAATAAGTTATTTAACTATCGATTTATTTTACTACAAAAGATTTATGTTGTAAGCTAGTAAGTGTGCTCACAAAACGCGTGAGTCTCGAACTCTAGTGCTGTACCTAATTATCTCTCTCTCACTCATGACTGTCATCTTCTTACTCAGATATGTATACTGAAGCAATATTAAATATTTAAGGTGATCCTTTTTGACGTATTAATATAAAAACGTGTCGATTCACTATTGGAAATTTGTATTCGCTTTAGTGTACTGCACGCTCCATCCGTATTTTGTTTTTCCCTTATATATTATCTCACTTACATATATAAATAAGATAAGATGAGGATGATGATGCGCATCCTCGCTCTGGGGTATACCATAGAGCGAACATGTGTATGCAAACATAAGTCCACTCTAATTTCTTGACCTTGACTCTGAACCTAGGACCTCAAGATTTATAGCCACTCGACCAACGCGGCCGGCAAAATATAACACATGCATGTAAGGCTATATAACATTCCGTGGTCTACATTCACGCTACACGTTTTAAATGTCGGAATTGTAAACAAATTATATGAGGTCAGTGAGCAAAGGCAAACAAAAATTAAGGCTTTTTCTAAGCGTAGCTTTCTATGTAAATACATTTATAAAAAGAGTATACTTCTATATTTAATAAAGCACATAACGATAGATGTAGATTTAAAGCATTATCTAGACATGAAGATTCGATGTAGCGCGTTTTTAAATTGTTCTATTTTAATTTTTCAGTTAGTGAAATAATCATATATATCTAGTATATGTTTCGTGTATAATCTTTAATATATAATAATATTATAAATGCGAGTATAACTCTACCTTTCCCTGTATCTTATGCCTTCACCTTGCACCCCGAAAAAGAACGTGGAAACTTTTTTTTTATCACTCATTTAAGGGGATAGATTGGGATTTAAGGGTATATATGCAACATCTTAAAATTTAAATTTGAACATGTGTAAATTAGTATTTCTTCAAACTGACATTTTATATACTTATTAGAACTGTCCTAAAAGTTTTAATAGTTATAATTTAATTTTTAAATAAATGTCGAACATACAAATATATGATCGAAGTTTCGTTTTTGATATCGGTAAATTAAAAAAACATAATCATAAACTGGGTGTACATAATCAGAATTTGTAACTAAAAAATATTTAGCAAATGACTATATAAAAGAGCAAGGAACTCAGTAGTTACTCTTTTTCAGCATATAAAAATACAAAATCATGTTAGAATGAATAAATAAATACATAAATACAATATGTAATTACTACTATAATCAATTAGAAAATGCTTTCTGTTTGCACTAATCATAAGTTTAGCAAAACTAAGCATAATTCATAGAAAAATCTGATTAAATGTATGATTAAAATCCTTGAGAGTTTTAATTTACGCAATGTACTCATTTTATCTGGTCAGTGTGACGCTACGCTAGAAATAGCCTTAGTACTAGCAATGCGTCTATTTACGTCCGGGTAACATTCTTCAGTGCTTTGAGCTTTTAGACCGCGCGGAGCTTTTTATCGAACTTTTAAGATTTTTTATTTTATTTTATATAACTTAAATACTATTAACATACAAGCACGTAACAAAAAAAAAATAGGTAACATAATTGGAATTCCTTTTTTAAAATGTAATCGAAATTACAGATTATATAAAAAAGGTGAGCATGAAATATAAAAATCCCAATAGTTAGTTTCGTTCAAAAACGTTATTAAATTTAAATAAATGTCGCTAGAGTTCTTTCTAAGAACGATGTTTTCTTCATATTCAGTTTTCAAAGCGCTTCAAAGAAATTTACTAACAATATCCGGAGGAAGCAACATTTTTTCTCGGCTAATTGTCGAATGACGGCTTTTGACGGTCCTCGTTATTTGTTTGAAAAATCTTTGTCATTATTATATAGGAATATATATACTTCGAGGATACTTTGTATTATTTCAAGCATTTATTTAAATAAGGAAAATATGTATACGTATTATTTATCAAAATCGATATTTGTTTTAGATTTCACATACAATTGAATTTATCGAGAGAAGTATTTTTTTTTCACATCAATTAAATAACAAATTAGTAAAAAATCAACAAAAACAAATTTAAGCCCAATGCAATGTTTTATTATACTTATTCCGAATTATACTTTATTCTATATGAGATAAGGTTTGAATTTAGTGAGCAAAACAAAATAAATTTAAATATAGAATATCACAAAGAAATTTAAATTTCGAATGATATTATTATAGGTGAACAGGATAATATATATTTAATTAATTAAAGAAAATCGCTAAACTTCAATTTATAAGTTAATTTAATTTTTTTTTACAATATTTAAGACAACAAAGACAAAACAATTATTTATATATACAAACTAATAATTACATTAATGTTGAAAATGATCTGTACGTGTTGATATTTTCAAGATTAACGCAAGAACTTGAAATAAACTTGTACCACGTAAAGTCTGGATGAGTAAATAGTTTTTTTTAAGCGGATAGTGCTTTAAAAATATTTTTTTCTTTTTCAGATCCCGCGGCTTGAATGACGAAATGAAATAAAATCCGAGCTCTAAGTGAAAACCACTGTGTGTCAGTGTTGTAGTGCATTTTTGTAATGGTGTGAGTGAGCGTCGCGTATCGATGATGGCGATGAAAATTTTGGTAGTTTTGCTGACGGTCGTCGCCTGTCACTTCGCGGCCGCTGAAAGAGGTACGTTTTTATTTGTTATATTATTTATAAAATACGGTTATATTTAGTTCGAACTGGCGTGAGTCAGTTTTAACTAGTTCTAACCGGATTAGAATAAGCAGAAAACGTTTTAAATATAGTAATGGTTAGTAATTTCAATACAGTAATGGTTCTATCGCTTATATATAAAAGTTCATAAGTTTAATTCTTTTTTTATGTTTCTATACGTCATCCATAAGTTAAATCAATATTAGATATATACTAAATTATGTATATCATTTACTTATTTATAATTCAAGAGTGTGCCTCTTTGGTCTACTGGATATGTGCTGTTAAATAAATAATATTTTAAAATGTACGCAAAAATATATAATGAAAATAAATATCTGCCGTAGGCGTACTCCTTCGTAGCATAATTTTTATAATTACTACAAAATGTTTCGTATTTTTAAAATAACAATATGAAATAAAACTTTTGTTCGAAATTCGTTTAACGATTTCGCAACAAAATGGAGTATGAAAAAATATTGTGGTATAATTTTAAAATAACAAGATTTTATTATATTTTTTTTGTGGGTAATGTCTTATATATATTTTTTAAATATATACTCTCTCCATTATTTCAAGAAATTTCATGTCCATTAAAGTCTATTCCACGAGTCGAATTCCTTGGAAACAAAATACTCGAACCTCATTGGCCGATGCGCACGGCTATTGTTAAGCGAGACGAATTCGGCATGAAAGGCAATCATAAGAAATAATTTAGTCAATGAAGGTCACGCACATTAACCAATGGGCGCACAAGGGTAATCCCTTTGGGAGCTCGTTTTGTGGAATGGAGAATAGGTGCGTGTAGCAAATTGACTGTTTCGGTCGTCTAGCTATCTCACAAGACTGCAGAGCCTAAGGTATTTTGGTTCAAGCCCTGGGTCGGATAATTTTTTGCCAATTAAATATTCTATGGTAGTCCGAAGTTTAGATACTTCTAACTGTACTTTTAGTGCATTCGCGTGCCTTGTTGGACGTGTTAAGTTGCTATTTCAACGGTTTATGTGACTAAGCGAGTTAAGTTATGGCGCTGTTCTCCGATGAGCCTCCGTCTCAGAAATGAATTAGAAGCACATCATACCCAGTTTCTTGTTGTTGTATGTGAGTAATTCTGTCATATCAACCAACCTGCACTCTTCTCCTTTTAATTGCGATAGAACGCTATTAGACCTTTGTCCAACAGTGGGCTATTTCAGGACTATATCAGGAATCATAGCATCTTATACAGACATATTTATTGTACAACCATTGATCCGAATTTGATATTTTTTATGAAGCATGCTTGAGCTCCATGGTCGGAAATATAACCTCTAAAACGCGAGCAAATCTGCGTGTAAAAACTAGTACATTAAATAGCATACATATAAAAACATCTTTATATTTTTACATATAAATAGTCAATAAAGATCCCATAAACGCGATAAAAATGACGGATTTTTTATTACAGTTTTCTGAACGTAACAAAAAAAGATAAAAGAACGAAATCAAAACGTATCCGCTGGATAGATTATAGTCGGAGCAATCAATCAAGCGCCGAAAAGGTTCATTGTGAACGGTATAATAGATAATGTTAAAAGTTATAGATGTCATTAATCATTTTGTTTGTTGTTATAACGCCATCTTTATGTATTTTTATTTATTTTGAAAATTAACGTGGCTTACGTTTCTTATTTGAAGTCCAAGTAAACATTTGATCATTCATGATAGAACTTTCAGGGTTGAAAATATGTTTATTGAGTAGCAAATACTTTATTTAGGTAAATTATGACACAGCTAGTAAAGTTTAGAGGTTATTTAAGAGCATACACATGTAACAGAATATCGTCCGACATATGCAGACTTCCTCAAAATATTTTCCTTCATCGCCGACCATGAGATTTGTGTATGTGTTTTTTTATAATGTAATAATATTGATAAAATAAAATAAAATTTAATTTGAGTGAATTTGACAGTGTGTTTGTTTGTCTGTTCGACCTTGAGACTTGAAGTAGATCGTGCTCTAGGTACCACAGTTGCATTTTGTTAACAAACAATTGTAACTTAAACAACGTCAACTGTTGCGACATTTCTTAAGATGGTTCAAAACTTCTTTAAATTAAAAAAATAAAGTGCTACTGCCTTGTTTATAAACTACGTTTAATTAAAAATCGATTTCTGACAATCTGTTATCATTGATTTCATATTCGAAAGAAGAAGATACAGCATTGTTAAACTAATCACACGATTAATAACATTTGTAGGTGTCGTTTGCGTCTTCACTCGCGTTTTAGGGGGTTAGTCGTCATGTGCTAGGCATAAAAAAAGTTTTACCTTCCTTGGAGTTCAACCTTGCTTCGTACAAAATTACATCAAATTTGACGACTTCCGTGGTCGAGTAGTGTGTACACCGGTTTTCATGGGTACGTCACTACGAGGTCCCGGGTTCGATTCCCGGCCAGGTCGATGTAGAAAAATTTCATTAGTTTTCTATGTTGTCTTGGGTCTGGGTGTTTGTGGTACCGTCGTTAGGTCTGATTTTTTATAACACAAGTGCATTAGCTACTTACATTGGGGTCAGAGTAATGTATGTGATGTTGTCCAATATTAATTTATAAAAAAAAATGATTGAGTGGTTTTACCGTGAAATCGTAAAAGACAGACAGACAGAGTTAATTTTGCATTTATAATATTAATAAAGATATTTCAACAGAATCAATGTTAATATTTACATTCATTAATAACTATTTTACACAAATAATAAAATAAACACAATGTACGTTAAAATATTACGAATCGGTGTATCAATGAGATATATTATCTCTTTTATTTGTTCAAGAGTTATTATAACGTAAGCGATAGTCTGTTACGATCATTTTTTAAAAAAACGTCACGAAGTGAGCTTAAAAGCTTTCAGGAGTTTTAGTGTGTCCAACTCTGTGACGTCAAATAAAATAAATGGATAAGCCGTGGGCTTATTTACTTGTATTTTTAAATTTTTATGTACTCTCATAATATTTATACAAACAGGTATATGGGCACCACCAACAGTTCTACCACCCATATTTTTCTGAGTATTGCTGCGAGAGGAGGAATAAGTAAAGTTTTGTAATTCAAGGAATACGGTAAGGGCATTAATAGATACCAAATTCAGCGAAACATTCGTCGACGTAAGGATTATTTAATACTTTTTGTACAGTCTCGTTTGGTATGGTAATATTTCATTTGCACGACTAACGTCCGTACGACACTTAAATGTGCATCAGAAAGAAGTAAAAAATTAGTCAAACTTAGAAAATTTTTACAAAAACTAAGGAATTGGCTAACTTAATATGTATTAATTCCAGAAATTTCGATAGAATTGCACAAATACAACAGAAGACATAAACCAGCAATATCGCAATTACAAGTGACTAAGCCTTCAAACTTTCCTTAATCCTTCTAATACAATATTATGCTTCAAAGTTAGGAACTTTGTGACCTCGAGATCCATGTTTTTAGAAACTAAGCTCTATGGCTATTGGAATAGGATATACCTTCCGAAAGCAGTTCATTATATTTGAAATAATTGTCAGTTTGGTATCATGTTGACTAATGCTGTAATTACTGTTTTGAATGATAGTTTGTATGATGAGCAGTTCTGTTGATAATTTTCTTCTCAGTATAATTATTACTTATTAATGAGAGCTTGGAGGATTGAGTATACTTTATAATCATCGAAAATTTAATGGTGATTAATTTACGTCTACATATAAATAATCAGCAAAAACTTTATTAAAACAAGATTCACAATCCAAAATTTCTGTATCTACTCGTATCTGCTCTTGAGCGTTGAGGCAAACTATACAAATTTAATATACCTAAGCACGTAAAAATGTTTCAAGGTTGAACATAATATAACTGTCTTACCTATAGATAGACACACAGCCATTGTTTGCAAATTATATACTAGAGAAATAACAATACAGATTGAAACACAATATAATTTACATAATATACACGACTTTAATTATGGCCGCTTGAGATCAAATAGAAGCGTCGTATCAAGGTTGCGTCATGACAAGAACTTTGTCTGCGGCCAAGCAGAGGGCGGGTGACACGGACCGTACGGCGGCGTACAGGACAAACACTTCCAGTAAACGGTCCATAATAGAATCGTAAAGATCGATAAATCGACGTTGTTATTTTTGTACAAAATTTAATATGTAAAGTTGAACTGTATTGCTGTTTTTATTGCTCCATAAATTGGCCGAATATTGGTTAATATGGACATTTTTGGTATTTGTAAAAACATCATGCGTTCAACGAAAATAACAATCTGTGCGATTGGATCGTCGTTGCTCGAACGCGTTTAATGGCCACTCTTCAGCTCGCTCTCAGTTAGGCCTAGACTAGACTTAATGCTAAATTAATAGAGAACCAATATCGCAATGCTTAATGAAAACCTTATATCATACAGTATTCCATTATTTGTTGTTCCAAGTGATACATTACCTTTTCTTTGAGCCATTATGGCAAATACTGTCTTCCCAAATTACATTTTAGAAAAGTCACCTCATCTTGAACATTAATTTATTCCAATATTTTTTCGTATGTATTGTTTATTGAAAAATCGCCCGTTTATTGAAGAAGGCTATATAACTTCACGCTTCAACGCGGCTGAAATCGCGAATAATATTTGGTACGAAATGGTAAAGAAGCTCCCAAGGCTAATGCGAAGCGTAATACTTAATTTGACTTCAAAATTATGCTACCCATGAATCAATAAAACGCGGAAGGAAATGACTTCATATAAAAGTAAATCAACCGCAAGATTGCCCAAGATTGCGGGGAATTTAAATAATATGAAATATTCGCGTTACGTACTAATGTGGAAATATTCACAAATTTAATATCGCCCGGGTTCAGGTCAAATGCAATTTATGAAATGACTGCCCAATTTTACTTTACGATTTCCGCGGTGTATTGAAGTAATGGCGGCAAAATATTTATTTTATCAATAAACGACATTTTTTCATGTGTTATTTTTATTTTATCTCTTACATTTTTGCTATTGATAAAAAAGCACATATATGTTAGTATAAGGTTTATTTTATATTCAAAATGTATTTTTTGATAAATGTAGTTTTATTTTTGTTTTTAAAGTCAAAATATCGAATTATGACGGTATTTTGAATTGTAATGCAATGTATATTTATTTATATTATTTCAATAGAGCTCCGTAGATAAAACACCTGAACATCAGATCTATATCATATACGTATTATTATGATTCTTCTTCTAAGATTTTAGTATTTTTTCCATATAATTTCCATAAACATATTTTGAATTTCGAATAGGTTTCCAAAAAAAAATATATTAAAAATAAAGATTGAGTCAAAGATGTTTAAAAATCAAAAATATAATTGAATCCCATTTCTGATATAAAAGCCTCATAATAATTTAACATCAACGTGAGTTTGAAAAATGAAATGTCTATTTACTTTCTAAATAGAAAATATGTAATATGTAATTATACTGATATTTGCGTGGGTGAGTATTCCCGCCCACGCGTAAATCTAACGTTTTCATTTACGTTATGAGATTTGTTGAATCCGTACACGTTCCAAAATTTTCAAGTAGCCGCAAGTAATTTCTAAGTAATCAATAAATTGGTAAACAGGAAACATTGTGTATAGATAAATACAAAATATATATAAAAATGTAGAATGATTTTTGACTTGAAAATTTGATGACTTGACTCGACTTGTGAGGAAAGACGATAACTGGCATCACGGCCTCCTATATCGTCATCTTTCTCTTTCTCTCTATCTGTCTCACTTGCTCTCTTCTCTACCACTGCCATTCTGAGCGTGTATTATAAACTTCGTTACCATATATGACTATTTATTCTTATATAACAAAAAATATTTATTTTATTAAAGAAACTATTATGTTTTTACTTATTGTATTCCATATTTATGTATTGGCTTTCTTAAATTATAAATTCTTTCGATAAACATCATTATTCTTATTATTAATTAAATCTCTATTTTCATTTCATATAACCTTTTATATGTTTATCATATTTATATATAGCTTACTAATAAACATCTTCCGGTATTTATATAATAGTTATTAAAAATGTATACTTGTGTCGCTTCCAACGGTACCTCAGTCATTATTCGTTATTTTATCGAAATCCCTCCGGGACGGAACGATTCGTGTGTTTCTCTCCTAACTAGTAATTCAACCTTAATTTTTCGATTATTGGCGCTATTTTTAAGTAAACTGCAAATTTAGTTCCTAGCTTATACAAATATTTAATATGTTGATAAATAATGTTATTGATATGAAATTTAATCTATTAAGTCTATTTTGTTAAAAAACTGCTAAAAATTCTGTCTAATATTGGTCAATTGACTGTCTGTTGTATGTTTGTTACCTTTTCAAGAACAATAAGTTTTAGTCAATATGAGCGATTTTTTAATTATTTTGGAAATAATGGTCTTATACGTTAATAAAAACTAAGTCTATCGTAATTAATTTCTACATACAAATAGCTTGGGACCAGGACAAAAACATTTAAATTACAGGATTTTTGCAAAAAATTGGCTTAACGCGAGAACAGGGAACATCTAGCATATTTATAATATACACCTATAAATATATCACACATAATTGTAACAATTACAATGAGCTGACTACAGGTGTTCTGAGTTAAACGAACTATTTTAGAGATTAAAATTCTTGGGGCGTGATGAGAGTCAAACTACAAGGTCGAATTGGAACAGCGTTCTAAATTTATGGTTTTAATGAAACGCTTCTAATTTAAAAGATCTTATGCTACAGTATTGATTTAATGAACACGCAGACAATGAATGCTCAGATATCTTGAAATTTATCAACCTCATATAATTACTGATAGAGTATCACTTATGTTATCACTTCAAAAGTTCTGTTTAATTTCTGCAATTTAATTCTTCCCCAAATATTGTTTAAGAGACGCTATTCAAGTTAAAAAAAAAACACCTCATCTAGTGCGTATTCATTTCTAATTTTGGTTCTACCCGATCTAACTTCATTAGAGTCTTTAAAAGACCAATCTTCATTTGCATTCGAGAAAAATAAGCTTAAACCTTCTAGTAAATTCGAAACACGTTCTACTGGTATTAAAGAAAACAACGGCCTATTTATTTACTTCGTTCCGTTTTCCGTTTCATAATTATTCTCATGTTTCTTTGCAAATTTTAGATAAGGAAAGAATTTTCTTTGCTATAATGGAAATAAGCGTATGTACACAAGAAATTAGATACGAAATGTCTGAAGGAATTTCATTATGTTCCGTTTGATATAACAAAAATTCTAATTATATAGAATTTGCATTTTGCCAGCATCTATTAAGTCATGCTATATTGTGTTCTCATGTGTGGGGGGCATTAAAGTAAATTTTATTATGCTTTAGATTATTTGAACGACAGAAGCTAATATACTGCAGCGCCATCTAGCGGTGAGTAATAAAGAGTAAACCTTCGTGCTGATCAACCAAACGGTATCAAAGTCGATTAACCTCAAAAAGACATACCACAATTCAGCTATATAATAAAATCAATTCTATCAATAAAGAGATTTGTAATGTTCTTGTATATAGTTGCATTGGCTCAATTATTATCATTTAAATCAAAAGGAACACGGGGACCAAAGGAATACCATCGGTACCTTCCCAGATTATAATTAAAAAAATCTAACCATAGATAAGAAATGGATACAGATATATTTTGATTTAAAAAAATGCATTCGATGATGAGAAAAGAAAAAGATATCGTTCTTTTTAAACATCGGTGAAATATCTTCTTCTTACACTAGTTCTAGCCCATAAATTACATGACAGTGGGAATCCTGAATTTTCAAAGCTTTTCCCGTGTCGCCGATCGTATTTAAGTCCTAAATTACCAACTAGTGTCGCCGTTACTGTCACTTGAAATTTACGATCTTCAGAATTTCACCTAATGAGATAGATATAGGTAAAAGACGGCTATCGCTTAATCTCGAATAGTAATTGCGTCAACCCTTTTCTTAGTTTTGAACAACATGTTATTAAGTTAAGTTAGCCATTATTATTGACTTATATTTGATTGTGAATAGCAAAAAGAAAACAAAAATATCCTGTAAATATCTTACAGTTCTTCAGAAAGTTTGGAATTTAAACCATCAAGCTTGTGTGAGTGAGATGTTCCAGTGTGAGTAGATACCCATGTGGAATCATCAAGAATTTCACATGACGCATGCATGTTATTTTGATGTTTTACTTCATTACCGACTTTATCGATCGAGAGGAGATGAATTATAATCACAAATAAGTACATGAAAATTCAGTGACACCTATCTGCGACATTTGGCATACTATTTACTAGGGCATTAAAATATTATCTTTTTTAATACCTATATGATCAGTATTACTCAATAAACATGATCAACTTATAGCTAAAATAGCAATTTAACAGTCCATTAGTTTCCCACTACTACGACAGTGCTACTACTACCTTTTATTTTGTTTTGAATTATATTTAGAATAGAGATCTTGGAGCTTGGTCCCCTAAGCGAATTGCGGGTCTTATTCAAGATATAAGCCCAAATTTTTGATACACCTATATTTGCTTAAGGCCTTTATGACTGAGCTCGAATTAGTACTAATAAGCACATAAACCATGGTATTTGACGGGTTTTATGGGATTTCGATTACGATCCATGTATTCAATTAACTGGACCATCTCGTGTGTCATGTGAGAGGTGTATAATCACGAACACAAAAGATATACCGACTAGGTCCTATAGTGTTGTTCACAATGTAAGGAGTGATGTACACTTTTAACAAAAGCAATTTTTGTAGTCTTGTGTGACCCCTTCTTATCAGGTATCTCATTTTTTTATCCTCTTTTATCAATATAAAATAACTTGTTTGAGCTCCTACATTAAATCTTAATCCTCAAAGTTTTCGTACCCAATCTTAATGGAAACACTCGTAAAGTAAATATATGTATTAATTAAACAGTGTGAGAGTTCATTACATAATGTAGACAGTCAATTAAGATTCTCTTTGTATGTTTAAGAGAATTAGTTTAAATTGGGATGAATTCATTTTTAATGTTTACTGTGATTATGGCGAATATGTTATAATAAGCGAAAATTAATTTGGTTTCATATTGATGAAAAGGACAGAAAAAATATATTATAAGTACTAAGCGAGATCTGTGAAGATTAGATTAGGATGTATTATTAGACAGCGCTGTGACAAAGCAGATTGGTGGATACACTTGTCACAGACATTTGTAACACATGGTATGCAGGTTTCGTCACAGGGTTTTATGTAACCGCTAAACACGAAAGCTCAGTAATCTTTAACTAAGATTCACGTGTTATATCCATCATCTCTGATCTGCTTGAATATAAAACGTACTTTCTTCGCTGGTTATAAGACTGCTAGCTCATTCTTTCTTCCATTGCTATTTTTATTTTCGTCTTCGGTATACTCATTTAAGTCCTCTCTTAGAATAGTTTTATTACTTTTCTTTTCTGCTTAGGAAGGATACGATTGAAATTTTCGGCAAAACCCTCTTTTACATTTGAGAAACAAAATAATATATTATAGCAACATGTCCCGCGCCAGCGTTCTCGTTACATTCGTAAATCACCCCAGCGCTAGTGTGACCTCAATTTATAAGACAGCAGGACAAGTTTACGAGGGTGGCTCTGAGCGAATTTTACATCTGCACAAGATTTACTAGCTGGTTTCCTTTGATTTATTAGTCAACTCTTATGTCACTCTGCTGAGGTAGCTGCTTCTAACTCATACTATGATTCGTAATTGACATTCATTATTCAAAATATAAAAAAAATATATATACGGAAATATCTACTAATTTGGAAATGCTTCATCTACAAATGCTGTCAGGTACTCTAGGGTGTATAACATAGGTACAAATATCTCAGTCGAAATGAATATATTTAAAGAGTATAAAACAAAGTTAGTCTTTGTGTCCAAATTAAGAATAGACAGCACTATAATTTTAGTTTTAAAATGATCTCGATACACACATTTAGAGCGCCTAAATTGATTCTTCTGAATAAATCAAAGGAATGATCAAATTTAACATAGTACTAATTAAGTACGTCTTAAAAACATCTATGTAACAAAAATGATTGCTTACAATTAGAGATTTGGATTTGCTTTTATATATGAAACAACCGAAATTGAAACACAAGTTAGTATAATGACAATCATGACAATCACGAAGGGTATAATATAATATTATTTACCAGCGTCATATTTATAAATGAGGAATGGGAAGAAAATTCCACATAATAAGAAAACGTAAAACGAAACGCAATCCTTTAATTTGAAAGTTAGAATTTGTTGTTTTTATTTTATTTCGAAACTCAGAAATCATAGCAAAAGTTGTAACACTCACGCTCCAGTTTTGCGCTCAAGGTGCTTAGCCAATTAAGCCATGTGTCCAATTGGCTGCCGGAGAGACACTCTCGGTACGTACGATGAGTCTATTTGGTCTACACCTTCAGTGAGCGAGTGTGTGTGAATTAACTGCCAGCAGTGGCATAAAACATTTTTCAACGAAAGTCTAGAAAGTTACAGGATAATGGTTGAAAATAATGTTAAAAGATATTTCTTTATTTCTGTATATGTATTTATATGAGATGGTCCAGTGCTAAAACAGTTTAATTTTATTCAGTAATTGTAGGTATTAAATCCAAGTAAGCATCATTTGTTTTAATATGCTTGGCGGTGAAGGACAAAGGTGAGTTATGGTTGTGTAGAATATGAAAATCTGGCATATTATGCGCATCCACTATTCTCAATTGGAAAATCGAGCGAGGAGTATGTTCAAAAAATTTTCCTCAAAAGGAGAGGAGACGTAGCCCAATAGGATATTGATGATACTTTACTATGTAAGTTAAGCAAAACTCTGAAGTGTGAAATTTATAGAGTAGGTGCCGTTAAAGATTTTTATTAATCCAGCCAACAAAAAAATTCCATTCAGAATAAATAATACACGTTGAATGATTTTTCATCATCTCTAAAGTTAAAAGTCGGTGCCGAAAGATTGTACTTATTCCATTTTCCTGGTAAAACACTAAAATATTTTTATATAAAAACAAAATCACTGATAACAAAGTTATTCGAAACATAAAGACTTGCTGCTAACAAGTCTATCTTGTGAAGCGAATAACATCCAATTTGAAGCCAAAATAGAAATCTTTTTACAATGTAGAAGCATTACTAATGAACTCTCAAAAATTTAGAGAAAATACAATAGATATTATTTACCATTCATAATATATATTGAAGGCGAATTATGGTCCTAATTCAATGTCCAGATTGATAAGGTCGAGTCTTGACTTAATCAAACTAATTTGGTCACTCTCGAACGATATTGGACCGGTCCAGAGACCGACGGTAAGTGATTCAGAAACCACAAAGTGTCCTCAGGTTGTATCGTCAAAGCCTTTTGGCGATAACGCTCTGGTTTTAATTAATTAAAACAATATGCTGAAAGATCTTCAAGATTTCGGAAGGAAATTTGATGATGTCTTAATGGTATTGAAGTTTAAATAGATTAATCTTGAAATTAGTTTCACAGGGTTACAGACCAACCGATCAAGGGAAACTACATTGATTAATCTTTTGTATGGTTTTATTGAGTGTTTGTCTTTATTAGCCAAACGGAGATTTCAAATTAAAGTAACAAAAAATTAATTTTCACAAAAAAAATATTTTTTTTTAGATAAATGAAAATAATTACACGGCTTATGAAATTACATTTAATTAGGAAAAGGGCCGAATAGCAAAGTTGCTTCAAGAACAGTTGACTAGCAAAAGATACGAGGCCGTTCGTCAGCTAGCGTTTATGGGCTCGGTGGGGCAGGTGATATGGGTAGGGTGGTGTCATCTAACAATATACATATACATATATCTTATCTTTATCCAATACCGTAAATGAACAATATTACTATCATCATAATATATATGTATATATAAATAAAAGATGATTGTTGATAATTATATAAACGAATGAGTAACACGCTCTATTTAACTGGAAGCAGTGCATGTGTGCACACACATATATCACAGCATGCGAATAAAACTTCGCATCAAATGTTTTGGCAATTCCATAATACAAAGGCATTGTTTAAATTAAAGTTAAATAAAACAGTTCATAAACAAAGTATAAAGTTCCATTTGTAGCGTAATTCAATTTAATTTCGTCCCTCATTACTTGTTCTGTGTAATGTAAAACTGTCCGCGTTGAAAGTCCAATTTTTATTAGAGATTTTTTATCTACATTTTTATTAATGTGCTTTACTTGTTATTACATAACTACTGGTCCCGGCTTCGCACGCGTAAAATAAGGGTTAGCATGTTTATATCATAATATTTCTATTAGTCGGCATAATTTTTACCAACATTGTTTTTGTGTCGTAGGCGAATGTGGCGAATGAATATGGCGATTGAGCCACCTAAAGGTAAGTGGTCACCGCTGTCCATAGACATTATATTCCTGATATTACCAATGTACCTTAGCATCTAAGATATTATATCCCTTGTTTCTGTCATTGACTCAATCATGCTTCAAGCCGGAAAACAACAATACTAAGTATTGGTGTTTGGAAGTAGAATATAATATGATGAGTGGATGGTATCTGCCCACCCTTCCTTTCACCACAAAGCCCTACCACCACGCCCTATCATAATCATATTTCAGCCAATTTATACAAAATTTCACTGAATTATACACCACCTTCCTAATGAATCACTCCGTCCAATAGTAAAAAATGTATGGAAAATCCGTTTGGTAATTTTTGAGTTTATCGCGTACAGACGCGGCAGGAGAACTTAATTATGTAATATGCAGCGATACTTCATCGATGGTAACCTTCCAAGTTCCATTGACGTTCAAACATAATTATATTTTGTTTCGAGTCTGTACAAAATATAACCTAACCTTTTAGACTTCATAGGTAAAATATTTTAGGCCAACGTGTAAGAGAGTTGATTAATTGTTCGGTATAAATATTTGATCTTGTTAAACTATACGTCGCTAAATTTTTAAAAGACAGCACATAACATTTTGAAAAATAAAACGTGATTATTAAATCCTTGCTCACGTCTGCGCCTAGAGTTGATGATCAATATCATTCCAAAAACGAAGAAACATTATGTGACACAGGCCACAGAAGAAAATGCAATAGAATCTCAATAAATAACTTGGATTAAGAGAGAAGTTCTATTCTAACCTTCACTATTTTGTACCGTTTGATTAAGTCCTATTAAATTAGTAACTAAATCATTCAATCCTGCTATAATATTAATACATAATGAAGTTTCGATTGACAAGAAATATATGATCATGATAAAATTGGTCCGGTCGTTATTTATTGCGGTGGTTATATTACAGAGAGTAATTTAGTATAATGCTCATTTAAGCTTTCACCTATTAAAATGTATTACGGACGAAACAAAATCACGTCGTTTATCAATGATACTGCTGTGTCAATGTTTAACTAAATATTCACAATTATTTATAACGTTACGTACTTTTGTATTAATAAATGATACGTATAATTTTACATTTCAATATATTTTAATAATTAAAATAATAATATTAAATTAGACAATTATTCAAAATACATATAAATTGAATAATCACAGTGAATATGTACATATAAAATAATGTATATTCCATTAAAAATATAAAGTACATTTAAAAAATATATAGACAAAAAATAGCAGTATTATAAATGACAGCAATCGTTTTGAATTCATGAATTGTTCCAATATTATAGAAATTGAATAAATGGGGTCCTAAAATTAACCCTATAGTAGTCCAATCCCACCTTTAGTTTAAAATATTCCATAAATTTACTGTTTTAATAATGCTATAATATTCAGAGAATCAAGTTTAAGCTCGTACTGTATATACATACAGTCGGTCCTTGAACTCTTTATATAATAATAAACAGAGAACTTAAAATTACCTCTTTGTAGATAACTTAGACGCTTTACTTAATTCAATAGTCTTAAATGTTTGAGAGTTGAAGAAACTTAATTCAATTTATCTTACTTTTTATTAGCATTTAAATTACACAAATTAAATTTTCTTGACACGTATTATATTATTAGTACGTATTTATCTAAAATACTTAATAATAATGTATGTAAAGAAACAGTCCGTGAACATCCCACTGCTGGGCTAAGGCCTCCCCTTTTTGAGAGATGTTGGCAAAATCAATTCTGTCGAGACATAAGAAAATCCAATTTATAGTATTATAACAGACTTTCCATTTAATTATATTAGATAACTAGGAAAACTTCATAACGTTTTTTTAACGTAGCTATAATTATGGGTCAGCGTTTCATCTAGAAACAAGGACAAGTAACCTTTATCTTCCCTTACAGTTGCTGAAATCCCTCGAGTCACCTTTTAACCTTAAGCTGAGCAAGCGAAGTAAATTAATGCCAGAAATTATTCTTACTCTAAATGAATGTAGAAATGATACTTATTTTTTTAAGGGATCAAATAATAGGGAATGATCTCTTAAGAAGTAATGAAGATAATCCATTACGGCTGATGAAAGAATTAAATGAATTACATTTTGTTCTTCTACGAACAGAGATGGTATCGATTTTAAGATTGTTGATGAAATATGTATCGATCACGTGACACTTACCTGTTAATAATTTATTTCAAAAATAGTATCAATGTGACAGATTTTGAATGAACTATTTGTATAGTTTTAAATTTTGGAATAATTTGATTTTGTGTTTTTTACGGAATGATATGCACTTATCTTTCACATACTATATCACGATGAAAACTGATGATATTAACTGTATTGAAAAATTTATCTAACAACTTACTGCATAATACTGTTTATACATCCATCTTATTAATTTAAATTTTACTCTCAAAATTCCCGAAGAAGTTGATAGTGTGAGTAGGAGGAAAGAATAAGACTAATTTGTAAGTATTTATCATCTTCCCATAAAATATTGGATGTGTTGAGTAGTCTGTGTGTATTCAAGATCATAAAAAAATATATTTAGGCCCTTCGTAATTTACTTACTAATTTATAAAGTCACGTTCGTCGCAATTCGTTCTTTATAGTACGAGAGGTAACTAAAAATTGTCACATACTCTCACGCCAAAACCGTATGAACCGATGGATTCGATTACCTACTTTGGAAGTCTGGTGTCGAAAATTTAATTTCAGTTTAATTTTCATTTCGTTCATATTGTACGTAAATTAACATTTGCCGAACAATTGCGATTTTTTGATTTAAGAATTCATAGTTGTCATTAAAAATGATTGTATATAGTGTTTTGATAATCACATTCTAGGAAAAATATCGGCATCGTTCTTTGACTTGTACTATTATTCAATAATTATATGAGGTAGGCTTGGATTGTTATTTTGTTGTACTACGCTTTAATGAAATATTTACTATTTTTATTTATTTATTTATTTATTTATTTATTTATTTATTTAAAAACTTTATTGACCAACAACAAAAGTTGGAACAAAAGGCGGACTTAATGCCTGAAGACATTCTCTACCAGTCAACCTTTAGGCCAAACAGATAGTCATGAAGGCGGTAACAATAAATTTTACAATAAATACGATAATAATAATAATTTTATCTAACTTGGTTGTTAAGATAATCTTTTTAATTTTACTTACTTTATTTTTTTATGGTACACTTTGTACTTTTCCACTCGTACAACATTAATTATCTAATCGGCGATTATCCTTCAGTTTTAGAAACGAAAAACAAAGTCAGATTAACTTTCATCACATAATAACAAAGAATATAATATTTTCGTAGATATTTTTACTGCAAAAGACAAAACAAAATTTTCAAAGGCAGAGGCAGATTTGTCAAAGATATAAATACATCATACTATTTTTTCACCAACAACAACAATTTGGAGCAGAAAAACATTTTAATTAGAAAGGAAATTAAAGTAAGTGAGGAAACATGTCAGCTGCTCCATTTGTTTAGACGATTCGGATGAATCAGCGTCGCCTTAGATAAAAAATTAGTCTACTTCCACTATTAATGCTAAGACTACACCGGCGAGATTACGCACTTCGAACGAAGTAGCAAGAACTACATAAATTAGTTCTACAATAGTTTTATTTTTTTTACACTGATTGCACCTTCCTATTCTCTTATACACCTTCTTACACCAAATATTCCTTTGAGAGTTTTCTGGAAGAAATAAAACTGATTGTGTTCACCAATATCATGTGCAATAAATTATATATATTAATAGTTTACACGAAAATGAATCTATTTAAAATCAAATCCAATCAAAATACTTCATTCAAGTAGGCTCAAAAAAAAACCTTTCAATCATTCGCAAAAAGATTTTTTGAGAACATGACGTTGTTATAGTTTTGAATTAATTGTAAAGCTACCACCGGCTCGGAAAGTAGATTCTACCGAGGAAAACCAGTAGTTATAATATAGTAATTATATATATAACTTAGAAGTTACTCTTTTCCACCACTTTCATTACAGACTATGTCAGTAAAGTACAAATAAACGTATATATATCCTGCCAAGTAATCAATAAATACTGAGTCACAGTATTTTTTTTCATAATGTGGTTCGACGATCAATTTAAGTATTCATTGTGAGTGACTTCTGTGCCACCAGGTCAAGTTTTATCATCGGTTGAGGCAAATATTTGTACGTATTTCCTAACCCCGATGCAGAGTTCTTAAAAGAGGATTGTTAAATCAGATGTATATATTTATTTCATTATATTGTTAACGTATAGGGAAACTATCATCACAGACGAAGTCTGTAATTGACTAGCCTGTTCTGGATTCAAATCGGGCAAATAATTTTTTTTTTTTTTAAGTAATTTATAGTACCAGTTCGGACTTTGGAGTTTAACTGTGCCTCAAAAAGTACGTAAAGTTGTTAACACCCTCGTCATATAGAATTTCGATCGATTTCATCTCATCTGGTTTTGAGGGTGTAAGAATAAAGGACAAACTCCAGGGCTAACATCGGTTAGGAAAACATCGACTAAATAATTTTATCATGTTCATAATATTGTTTTAACTGTAATAATATTGAACACAAAGTTCAATTATTTTTATAATATCAAAGTTTATTTTAAATTTATAAATAAATATCAACTAATACTAACACATATCATATATAACGTAATCTAGTTTAGAATCTACTATTGAACCTAGTATTTTGTTATCAGTTTTAGAATTGAGCTACAGAATATTGAATGCAGAAGCTACATGTTGCCATTAATTTTAGATATTACAATGAATTTAGAGTTATTATTGCATGATTGGTTTTGTGATAAACGCGTTTGTTGACAATTACGTTGGCAATTTGAACTATGGGTGATGTTGATTTCAATATAACTTTAGAATTCCTTTGCTTATTGTATTTAGATATAAACGTAGACTATGGAAGAAATCTGGGATAAGAGGAAATCTGAACCACTAAAAAATTTGATTATGAATTAGAAGACTTAATTGATAATTTTGATATTCCGCATCTGCGACCACCTTTGCTTAAGTTTGGCAGTACTCTCCTTAGACTAGAAGAGGTTCATATTTAGCCCAATCAAGTCTAAGTATGTTATTATGATATACATTAGGAACATTGCGTGTGCAACGGGTTATAATAAGAGCATTCCCACGATTCATCTATTATATCTTCACCTAGACTCTATACAGAGTTCGTTGGCACTCGTGAGTCATTATATTGTTAGTACATTATCTAGGTTAAACACAAAAATGTTTTATTTCAGCTTTAACCGAACCGATTAAGTTGAGATTTTACACTATATGCCTCTGATGACTTATAACCTTTTAATTTTAAGCAATTCATAAATCTAATATATTATATCAATTTTTTTTATATGTAATAAATTTTAAGTATTTGTCGTTACAAATATAATTGTATTTAATTAACATTACTGTATTTTTAGATGTTGTAAAAGCCTACTTGAATAAAGTATATTTTGATTTGATATGATTTGATAGATCGAATAGTTTAAATATACCATATTTCATTGGTTAATTAGAAATAATGTTTGCTATCATGAAGCATTTTTTTTTCTTTAAGCTTTATACACATACGACTTATTACTTGTTATTACAAGAATAAGTTATTACTTATTCTATAAAAAAAACAGACAAAAATTAACCTTACCATGCAGTTTTAAACATAACGCAATACCACCTCTAGTTAAGAATATAAATTCTGCCGAGCAGAACTATCAAGGAACCAAATTAACTCAAAAACTTATAATTATTTAAATAAACACAAGAGAAACAGCGGTTATACGGTAGTTTCTAAGTACAAAGCTACACCCAATTTTCTAGTTTCAAAAGCTATTGGATTTTCTCTTCAACAATATTGCATAGATGTTGAGTCCACTCACATTACATAGCACCGTGTAGATCCAGCGCTACTTTGCGGGAACACTTAATTCTAAAGGACACTTCCAATCTATCCCTTCTCAATGACACCATCAATCTTGAGATACGGATTACAGTTCCCCAATAAATACTTTCAAAGTACTAGGACAATGGAGCATTCAAACTTGGTGCGGAAAGTGTTTTTGGATTATCGTCTTTATGTTCATGGTGATACGAGTGTTAGGAGTAAAACATGTGTGGAGTTGAGGAATTTGTTATTATTTTGAGGGTGTATTAAAAGCTCAATGTATTAAGGAATTCTAAAGAACATAAGTCTATGAGATGGAGTCCTCAAGATATTATACACGTTGATTGCATGAAAATTTCAACTTGGTCTTTAATTAGAAGACTTTAAGTATTCGAAAATCTAAAATGTCGAAAATATTTAACTCTGGATTAATTTGTATTTTTCACAGTAACCAATATGAGCTGGTTGGTTAGTTCGTAGACAATTTATCTCGTACTCAGTGGAGAAGGATAACGTCGCGAGGAAACCTACAAGTGTCTATTAACTCATGCGGTTCCATTATCAAAGTTACACACAGTCGTATGCAATAGAAATAAGGCCCTGACAGACAAGCAGAATCTCCAACAAAATTTTTACAAATGCTTTAAACTGCGTTCAAGGTTTTTTGATTAAATTCATATCAAAGCTAAGTTCGAACACAACATTATAAAAGTCGATTAATCGATATTAGTGAACATATTTTCATCGTACCCGTTTTACTACTACAATAGTTTAAAAAAAAATGGGTTCTTCGCTTCCTCCTCAATCACCTGCCTGGATTGAATCCAGTAAAACTTGGCATGGAGATGTGACAACATTCGTATAAATATTTCTTAAAAATTTGAACTATGGCTGAACATAAAGCATGAACGAATTTACTATTCAGAAAGAACAATAACCGTAAAAGAAAACAGGTTGTAAATATATCACCGCTGGTTTGCTGCTATTCCGATAATGAGAAATATCGAAGCGAATTCCACTACGCGGATACGATTCGGTGTATTGAATAATGCATAATACTAATTCACAAATATTACACTATGTCCTTCCTTGGAGAGCTTGTTTCATAACAAATTTCAAGAAATTCATTTCAAAAGAATAACAGACAGACAGACTGACAGAATGAGTTACTTGAGTCTTTTACTTTGGATACTTTTGTGAATACGATACCTTAAATAAAGGAGCCAAGCGTAAATCATCTAGTTCTATAAACAATAATACAATTTTGTCTAATTATTCTTTATGTCTAGAAATCTGTTTGTTTGTGACATGCTGAAAATGCCCCGAATTGTATCTTGTAATTATAATTGGTTTCTTCCTTCCTTGAAGAAGAAGAATAACTTAATCTTCTTCTCTCTCTTTGAAGGACGTTGAAGATACCATTTATCATTATTAATTATTATTATTTAATGACGACCTCCGTGGTCGAGTAGTGTGTACACCGGATTTCATGGGTACCCCACTCCGAGGTCCCGTTTCGATTTCCGGCAGAGTCGATGTAGAAAAAGTTCATTAGTTTTCTATGTTGTCTTGGGTCTGGGTGTTTGTGGTACCGTCATTACTCTTTCCATAACACAAGTGCTTTAGCTACTTACATTGGGATCAGAGTAAAGTTTTCCAATATTTAGTATAGTATAGTAAGTTTACGCAAACTAGACAGCATTTTGTAGGTTTGACGGTTTATAGGCGGGATGAAAAAATACAATATTAATTTATATGAAACATTCGATATTTAAAAATATAGATATGTTTTCAGAGCGAGTACTGTTACTTCAATTATTCAGATATTAAGCTTTATCACTATAGTTACAAAAAAAAAGTAATAAAATTCTCGTAAATTTGACTTATCCTGTTACAAAAAATGAGGCCGAACTACACAGGCTTATAGCTAATAAAATTGTACAAGGTAATATGGATGGAGCCGAGATGGTCCAGTGGTTAGAACGCGTGCATCTTAACCGATGATTTCGGGTTCAAATCCAGGCAGGCACCACTGAATTTTCATGTGCTTAATTTGTGTTAATAATTCATCTCGTGCTCGGCGGTGAAGGAAAACATCGTGAGGAAACCTGCTTGTGTCTAATTTCAACGAAATTCTGCCACATGTGTATTCCGCCAACCCGCTAAAAACCTTCTTCTCAAAGGGAGAGGAGGCCTTTAGCCCAGCAGTGAGAAAATTTACAGGCCGCTAATGCTAAAAAATATGGATGTATATAAAACCCTAGAATCAAGCGATGCTGTAGTTCATAATAATCATTTTATTTACACCCAAGAAAGTCATGTACACAATTTGTTTGCAGCTTTATCTTAACCTAGGGCTTTTAGATTAGCAACTCTTGGACCTTTGACCCCGAAACTAATATAAATTGTAATATCAGAGTCAGACATTCCTCGACAATTCATTGCACGCTAGATTAGATTCCTTAATAATTGTGAACCTGTAGGTACATCGAAAAGAGGCACGAAAAATGCGTTTATTTAAGAAAATCTATACTGAGAAATATAAACGAAACAGACGAAGATAAGTATAATTGTTTAAAAGGAAAGACAAAAATACGTTGCTAATTTTATTATATTACATGTCATTATTGTGATTCTTTCTTGCCTCGAATAAGTATTATCATTCAGTTTCATATTTTTACTTGTCAAATCCAATATACTTAGATTACAAATACGAGGATAATTGTAATAAACCACGCCAGATCCATTTATCAGATCAACATAACAACCCATTATTCTAACCCTTTCTGAAGGAAATAAACCTGAAACATTTGCGAAAAAAAAAACATTTATCACGACAATGGGATCCGTTAACCAATTTATTCGGCAATACTACAAACAAATTGATTTAATCCCATGTATCATATACATTACTGATTTAAGCTGAACGAAATTGAGATGTCGTTATGATTTGACGTTGACGCGGTAATGTATGTAGCATGGAGAATTTGCGTCGAGCTGGAGGAAGTTTGTGGTGGCTGATGTAAAGGGGTGTCATGAAATTACTGCGTTTCGTAGACGATAATACCGCTTGGAGACGGCCTCGGTTTGAAAGGGTGTTACGTAACACCGTAAGGTATTGCCTTCGAGTTATTTATTGTAATTTACTTTGTGTTATACTAAAGAGGTTCATATTTAAACTAAGTTCCTTTAAATACTAGTATTTTATCGCAACGTTGCTTTGGAATTTCACTTCTTTGTTCGGGATCAATGTAAATAATATCTATTGACATCTTAACACTTACTATCATCTACTAGTAATCCGAATATGCTAATAATCTTTAGTAGACTACAGAGCAGATATTCTCCAGCGGTAAGATGGCGTCGATCTCAACCGAAGTTTGTGATAATTAACATAATTGTGTTTATAATTCATCGTGCTCGGCGGTGTAGGAAACAGCGAGGAAGCCGCTGTGTAACAGATAAAAATCTGCCAAATGATTAACCCAGTACTGAACATCGCGATGACATTGGACAGGTCGTAGCTGTTTCAAATACAGATGGCGCCACTGCTGCTTAAGACGGATAATTGCATGACTTTTAAAAATTCGACGCTTCCCTTACTGAGATGTTTCACTCAATTGGAAAACACCCAAGGCGTAGTAACCGAGGGGTACATTCTCCTTGCGTCGCAATTTTTGTTATAATCTCTCTGTAATAGCTGTTTTTTAATATAAGATTGTTGCTTTTTTTATCGCCACTTAGGTTACTAGACGAAGAATGATTTATGCGACGTTTACGTTTTAAATTAAATTATTATTAAGGTTTTGATAGATATATTTATTAAAATAGCTATGTACTTCGCATAGTACGTAAAACGTTGCAAATTATTTAAAATGTATCATTAGTAACTTAAGTTGATTTATACCCGATTAATTAATATTTCAATTATTGGATGTTAATTTGACTAAATTTGCGATAGCCAATCAGAAGCGTTCGCCAATCACAGCGACGACTTGATCATCGTTGAGAACGGCTGGATAACGGTAGGCACTCTGGCTTGAGCGCTCAACGGGGACACAACCATAAAGTGTTATAACACATTACAACTAACGAAAGCAATTACGGTCTTTAATTGACTGAACCAAGACCCCTATAATTAATAAGGCTGTTTCTTTTAACAGTGATTTGGAAAACTATAATTCGATTTTGAAAGAAGCTAAAATATTTACGAATAGCAGAGACAAGCATTTTAATCAGAAAGTATAGAAATATTGTATAGTTTAACTCTGTAATGATGGCACATTTGAATAAGCAAATTCTAGGCAAAGGAATAATAAATAATAATATTATTTGAAACTGTTAAAAGAATACAGTTATTTTTTTTTTTTATGGTATAGGGGGCAAACGAGCAGGAGGCTCACCTGATGGAAAGCGACTACCACCGCCCATGGACATCTGCAACACCAGGGGGGTTACAGGTGCGTTGCCGGCCTTTAAGAAATAAGTACGCTCTTTTCTTGAAGGTTCCCAAGTCGTATCGGTTCGGAAAAACCGCCGGCGAAAGCTGGTTCCACAGAGTGGTTGTGCGAGGCAGAAAATGCCATAAAAATCGCGCTGTTGTGGATTTACGGACATCTAAGTGGTGTGGGTGAAATTTAGAATTTTGTCGAGATGTGCGAAGATGGAATTCAGCTGCCGGGATTAATCCAAACAATTCCTCGGAACACTCCCCGTGGAAAATTCGGTAGATTATTATTTAACTAGCGACCCGCCCTAAATATACTACAGAATATCTTTAATACTACAACGTTCACAGATTTTTTGTCATTAGACAAAACCGGTAAGTCGCTGCATTTTAAATCTGTAATATCTTCTGAATTTTTTGTGTACGACCATATCTATATAAAATTCACAATTAAGTATAGGCACTTAATATTATCTAGTAGATCTTTTTAAGCCGTACAATATTGTACGACATTATTTTGATCCATCTCGTAGGGTTTAACCAGCAACCGCAATGTAAGCGCAAAAAAATTGTGTTTATTTACCTCTATAATTACCAGTGTATCCCTACTATGTAATAAAAGTATTATACATATAAACTTTCCTCTTGAATCATTCTATCTATTAAAAAAAACCGCATCACAATGCGTTGAGTAGTTTTAAAGATCTAAGCATACACATGGACAGGGACACAGCGGGAAGCGACTTAAAAATCCGCGTACTATTATATAAAACCAAATTTTTTAGAAAGAGATAACGGCAAAGAGGAAGAGAGATGTCTGTCAGTTCTCTCTACTGTAAACCGCGTAAAATAACTTTGTTTTAAAAATATATACAAATAACGTCCTTACGTCACGGTGTAAGATGCGCCCTTATAATCTTCAATTTTGTTATGCTGTAAACATATACAACGTACATATATCACCCTGGGTTATAATGTAGGCGTTTAAGTTCATATGAAGCGATTACTTCTTATTCATCTCGTATTCACTGTCTGTCCGTGTGTCGACTCTAAATGAGAACTTTTATTTCGTGATTTATTCGCTTCGTAGACTTTTACGGAGAACAATTATTGTGTTTCTAATGTTGTTATTTTGAATATGTGATATTTATATTCATAGTATAATTTATACGAGTTTAGACGATTGAAATTTTTATTTATATGTTGAATTGATTATTTTTGTAGAAATAATTTTATATCGATATAAATTCAAATTGATTATATAAGCGTTATCTTAATCATAAAAGCTTCCTACCAGACTAATGAAAATTAACTATTAATTAATACACACATACTATGTGTAAAATGACGAAGGTTCCGCAATGTTACGTAGCATGTTATGTTACTTGGTAGTAGGGCTCTGTACCTAGATGAGTACCTCCCACTCATCAGATATTCTACCGCCAAACAGCAGTACTTAGTATTGTTGTGTTATGGTTTGAAGGGTGAGTGAGCCAGTGTACCTTCAGGCACAAGGGGCAAAATATCTTAATTCCCAACGTAAGAAATGGTAAATATTCCTTACAGCGCTAATGTCTATTGGCAGTGACCTCTTATCATCAGGCGGTCCATTTACTTCTCTGCCTACCGCTATCATAAAAAAGAACATCAATATCACACCAGGTACTATCATCGCTACTTGGTAACAAGGTGATTCACTCATAAATGATCTTGCCCAAAATATCAGTAATCTATATTTAAAAAAAATATAAAGTAAATGTCCCCCCTCTGGGTTCAAGCCTCTACCTTTGATGATGAGTTTTGGAATTCATTTCACGAGAAGGTTTCATTCATTGGTGTGTTCTGCTTTATAGAGTGGACAAGGAATATAACAGCTTGAAGTATCTGAGACTTGGAACCAATGTCTATAGGTAGAGGGGATTACTTACCATCACTTCCCTAATATAAATAAAATAAAATGTTTATATATGTTTGGGCTTTTATGTTCTGGAAGTTACTGTATGAATTTTAACATACTAAATGCTTGTAGTACCTCTGTTATAAGGAAAAAACCTCCCTAAGGATAGTCGGAAAATTTATTACACAACCGTTGCTTTTGTAACGAATTTCCTGTGTATATATGTAGTAATTTTGTATATATGAGCATACATAACAAAAAGGCTGTGTAGTGACCACGTGGTCATTTAAATATTTATTAAAACATTATGTAAACATGAAAGCAGTAAAGAAAATTATCAAATATTATTTTAATTATAATGAGTGCAAGAAATAACATATATATATATATATATATATATATATATTTCGATGTCGGTTGTTCCGTGTTCTATCTATTATTAATAATATGAAATTCAAAACCGACTGCAAATAATATTCTGAAAAATTAAATTATTGTTAAAATTAGACCCATAAAGTAAATCCTTCTTGTGACAAGGTATCCGTTTCTATAATAAAATTCCGCAGATATTTTTAACTTTGCCGATTCAAATATTTTGTAAAAAAAAATATATTTATCAATACAAGATTATATTTATGATAAAAAAAGTGTTGGAGTTAATACTTGTGGACTTCCAGGCATCATACATTATATTCATATACATCTGTATTTAACTAACATAATTTTGTTTTTAAATATTGAAAAAGAGTAACTACTGAGTTTCTTGCCGGTTTTTCTCGCTAGAATCTAGCGGTAGCTTCACTTCATATAGCTTGATAAATGACGATAAAAAATGCTTGTAAAAGCCTATTTGAATAAGGTATATTTTGGTTTAGATTTTTTTGAAAACTAATTACACTGATTCCCGAATTTTAGATAGAATTACGTGTAACATATACTTTATTTATTATTATTTATTATTATTTATAACGAATGTTAATTTGTCTTACATAGTAATGGTTTTTTATGTTTGTAATCACTCTCATGAATTGTTAATTGATTTCGTAATTAATTATTTAAATTCTGGTTTCGAATACTCTCGTCCCTTATTACTTCCTGCTTCTTTATACATTATTTTATTGTTTTTTAATATTACTCGCCTATTGAACTTTTTACTTCCCGAAAATGTCAACTCAAAATATCATTATATTTTTTAAATATAATAAAAATGAGCATTTGATAATCTACCGTGTACCGAGCGAATAAGATTTATTTTTGACTATCAACGATTCCCGAAGGCGTTGGCTTTGAACACGGAATAACAATATGGCAAAAGTAAGGACAAAATTACGGATTTAACACATTTATTTTAGAAACAGCTTCGACCTCTTACTTTTCAACGTCACACTAATATAAAAGAATGTTCTCGATAAAAATAATTTGTATGGAATCGAAAGCAATAGATATACAATATTCTATTAAAAATTATATATATAATAAATCTTCGCATGTTGACCGACCCTGGACTTTAGTTTGCACCCTTCTAACAGCGTGTTTCTGTTCCAATAGATTAAAGTAATAATATTAATAAACGACACAGCTTTGCTTATTCAATGTTCTGACTAACATTACTTTGACAACGTTCTGCTTCTATGTGTGTGTGTATAGGTATATCATGTGTGTGTCAATGGGAATGTAGTGTGCACCAATTGTCATATGGATCGATTAAACTGTCGATTAAATTGATAGAATTAGAGTCGAAGCCGCACGGTCTAGATGTAGAGACCTGATAGCCAGTGATCCCAAATTCACATAAGTATTGGTACTGTAAGAAATATGAGCATTCATACTAAGTGAGACCCTCCCATATGGGCTAGTACAAAGCCCTACCACTAACTAGAAAAATCAAAGATACGTAACAGTTGTTTACGATAGAAAATAACTTTTTACAAATAATGTATACTAAAAAGTCTGTCACACATTATTTATATGTATACAAATTGTATGATATTTAATGGATTTCCCGAAGAGAAAATCTAGTCTTAGCTGAAAAACATATAAGAGAAAAAGCCCACCTTGAATTTAGAAAGCATTTTCGTACGTTTGATAAAATTATCATAAGAAAATAGTTTTCGGTGGGGCTGTTTCGGAGATAATACCTAGGATTCAGATAAAGACATGTTATGGCCGACCTTTGCGACCCTAAGTAACTAACACGAGAACATGTGATAAAGAAAGTAGTTATTTCTTTATTGTGAAATTTATACATGAAATAAAAAAACTAAAGTCTGAATATATGAACTTCTTATGGTACAGCTTTGCTAACGCTGCTTTAATGCGTACTGGTGAATAATGTTCTACATTATTCACCAGTACGATGCAGGTTTCCTCAAAATGCTTTTCTTTATCGAGCACGAGGTTAATATCATTTTAGCATTAGCAACCTGTAAATTTTCCCACTGCTGGGCTAAAGGCCTCCTCTCCCTTTGAGGAGAAGGTTTGGAGCATATTCCACCACGCTGCTCCAATGCGAGTTGGCGGAATACACATGTGGCAGAATTTCGTTGAAATTAGACACATGCAGGTTTCCCCACGATGTTTTCCTTCACCGCCGAGAACGAGATGAATTATAAACACAAATTAAGCGCATGAAAATTCAGTGGTGCCTGCCAGGGTTTGAACCCGAAATCATCGGTTAAGATGCACGCGTTCGAACCACGGGGCCATCTCGGCTCTCTAATATATAATCTCGGCATCTCTCTCTCTCCATCTCTAATAATCTCGGCAATATAATAATAATTCATTAATAATTATAAGTAAAACACCCCGCTTTATTGCCTTTACTGGTGACATAGGATCGGAATTGCGATTCAATTTATTTACGAGAAAATGCTGCTACCATTCCACGTGGTCAAGATTTATACAGTAACTATTGTTTATTCATATTTGTGTATATTTAAGGACTTAATGTAAATAATTCTTATATAAATAAATATAATAAGTCACATTAATCATATGAAAATAAATTGATGTTTGCCAGGTTGAAATCCAGTAAATTCTGGTTAAGTTTTTTTTCTGTTGGATTAAAATGTTCATAGTCAATGGCGCTTTAAAAAATACTCATCATGTCTTACATCAACAATGGTCCACAAACACTGGCTGACTCGCCCTACCAACCGAAACAAACAATACTAAATATTGAAGTTTGGCAGTAAAATA
Source organism: Vanessa atalanta (assembly GCF_905147765.1). Taxonomy (NCBI): domain Eukaryota; kingdom Metazoa; phylum Arthropoda; class Insecta; order Lepidoptera; family Nymphalidae; genus Vanessa; species Vanessa atalanta. The sequence continues at coordinate 304,189 of NC_061896.1, forward strand.
ATTGATGTTCTATATATGTGATGCGGTGTGGGGTGATGTTCTATATATGTGATGCGGTGTGGGGTGTAATCCAATGGAAATTGCATGGTGCCCATAAACAAGTCAATAATGTGGGCAATTATTGCGCCATCTCCGTTTTATTATATTGAATTAATTTAACATCATATATAATAGCAAGAACTCTGATACTATGTAAGTAAAATTTTAACATATTATGATTGCGGGTTCAAATCCAGAAAATAACGACTAATTTTTAACGCGGGAAATTTGTGTTCATAATTCATCTCAGACTCCGCTGAGCGTAATATCATATGGGACAATTATTAGTTTGTTACTTGGACTCGAACCCGCAATATTTGGTAAAAATATACCTGTTATAATCGTTGAACCATATTTTTTTTATTAACAACTTAATAAAATAAAATAGGTATGTTAAATAAACAATATATTTTATACATTCTGATAAATACAAAGGAAGGATATTTCAGACGAACATTCCTAAGAGAACATTAGCGTTACTAATAAAGATTCAAAAGGAATCTTAATTAGTTACTGGTAACAGAGAAGCCTTTAGACTTTTGACAGTTTATAGGACTTCGAAACTCTCTCCGATAAACTACAAGAAGTCGGAATTAAAATATTTTGATTATGTTTTAACTTAAACTTACTTTGCTCAAGTATGCTCATACCCTTTATGTAAGCTACGAATATAACTCATTAGTTACTCTTGTTCATCAATTGTACACTCGTGTATGTAATTATCTTATAAATCTTTATTGTATCCTAAATGAAAAGCAATGAATACTAACTCCAAGCCATTGTACTATTAATATAATCTAGCAGTACATGCACAGCCTGTGAACTCCTCACTGCTTGGCTAAGGCCTAATCTCCATCCGAGGAGAAGGTTAGGAGCATATTTCAGGCTGCTCTAATGCGGGCCGGTTCACATGTGGCACATGAAAATTCAGTGGTACTTGCCTGGGTTTGAACTCAAACTCAAACTCAAATTCCTTTATTCAATATAGAAGTATTACACTTTCTTATTGATTGTCAAGTTAAACACTACCACCGGTTCGGAAAAAGAAAACACCCTGACCTGAGAAGAACCGGCGAAAGAAACTCAGCGGGACTTTTTTTTTTTTACGTCAAATTAATTATATACATAATTGTATATGAGTAGAAACAGCCAGGAGGCGATCGTTTCATTCCCAAGGTGTGCTATCAAACATAAACTCACTAATTGTATAGTAACCTTTCGCACACAAGCGTTCCTTAACATTTTTTTTAAATTTCGCAACAGAAGCATTTTGAACGCTTTCTGGGATCCTGTTGTAGAAGCGTATACATTGCCCCACAAAAGAGTTACTGACTCTATGCAGTCGAGTAACAGGAGTAACAAGATTGTGTTTGTTCCTTGTACCAACGTTATGAGAATCACATTTTCTCATAAAAACCTTAATATTTTTCCGTACATACAAAACATTACAGAATATATATTGAGAAGCAACAGTCAATATCTTAATTTCTTTAAATTTATACCTCAAAGATTCCTTGGCTCCTAGGTTATAGATTGCGCGAATAGCCCTCTTCTATTATTAATAACCTGCAATTATTCTGCATTCTGCATCATATTATTGTAATAGTCTCTTCTATATGTTTCGCTCCAGTGCGTTTATTATTCTCATATTTGGGGTCTGCCTTCCTATTAATTTGCTTCTATCTCGATTTATTTGACGTCACATGACGTCCATTTGGTTTTTGATCGTTCTCTGGGTCAGGACCCTGTAATGTTAAGATTTATCCTTGCATTTCCTATGTACTCTGAAGGCATTCTAATGTGTTGAAACCAGCGTAGCTTTTTTTTCTTAGAACTTGTTAACGATGCCATGCCACATATTTTTTATGGTATATTATATGCCAGCAATCTATGGTGGACGAGCCAATGGGCCACCTGATGTTAAGTGGTCACTACCGCCCATAGACAATAGCGTGTAAGAAATATTAACTATTCCTTACTTAGGAACTAAGATGTTATGTCCCTTGTGCTCGTATTTACACTGGCTCACTCAACCTTCAAACTGAAACACAACAATGTTTGGCTGTAAAATATCTGATAAACTATCACCAAAGCATTTTTATTTCAATAATTTGCACGAACTGCTTACGTTTCACTATTATTGGTGACTAGATCATTATTTATAAAAGTAAATAAATTTTAAGTGGTGTAACGAGTGTATAAAAAATAGCCAAGGAAGGTAATATCAAATTAACAAAACCCTCACAACGGAACAAACCCACAAAGAAGTCAAGGTTCCTCATCCTACTCCAAATTGTGTTCAACTTGACTTCACTTCCATACTCCGAATAGATTTTCGGGATGAGCATTAAAAACTCTTTTACGAATGGCTGAATCTAAATGAATAGGCCGCTAAAACTGCCGTGACGTCGAATTTTCCGCCTGTCTAAGTTCCAAAAGGTTCAACTAATCCATCCGATTATAAATATTCGTTGCCTACTAGCGAAACGTTTAAGCCGTTTTATGGAATTACATTGTGGAATTAGTTTGAATTAATTTCTTAGTGGATCTTGAAATTTGACAGGTTTAGAGTTAGAGGATTAGGAAAGAGAATCATTGTTTGGTTTTGTATTTCCTGAATCGCTTAAACACGAATTTACTGATATTATTTTACATTTATGAAACGGGCGACGGAGTTATCTTGTAAGGGTTCCTTTTTTCCTTTAAAAGTACGGAACCTTTATTGATTTGAAATAACTGTATATATCTAAGTGATCAGAAAAGAATAATATTATTAGCTGGTGCAAAAAAAAATTGTTTGTTTGCAAGCAAAACAATTTAAATGTTAAATGAAAACCACAGATAAATTAAAATAAGAAATGATATCGAGATACATCAACGGGCAGATTGCCCGCAGTAGACTGACACGGGCTGTGATATGCTTATGCTTAAGACAACGGGAGGTAACTTGGAACACCTGGTTGGACTTAAGTTGGTTTCGGTGTATTTTATTATTAAAGACGATTACAATGATATAAAATACGAACGTTTGAGAATAATTAAATTGCTAAAAATATGTCTGAATTACAAAAATAAATTAAAATAATTTAATATAAAACTTTATACAATAGAAAGAGGCAGAAAGAGAGAGAAATATTTCAAATCCGAAGTTAAATAATAATTTGACCTTATCATTGACGATACGATATTGCAGGATAAGATACTCGAGTTAAGTTAACAGCAATTTCAAATGTAACGTTATGACATATGTATTCGTCAGTCCGCATTGCAGTAGCTCGGCGGATTAAGCCTTAAATCCTTCTCCGTGATTGAGGCCTTCTTGCAATTGGACACTTACAAACACAAGTTTGTTAGTACAAGATAATAATAGTATTATTTTCTGAACATATACATATACAGATATTTCAATTCACATCTAAGGTTTCATATTTCTAAATGAAACCGTACTTCCCGTACGTAAAACCTTTATGTCAGAAATGTGCGGAGGTTTAGTTGTAATGAATACCACGTACGGAAAAAATCAGACCGCTATCGTACGAGGTTATTCATATTTATATATAAGCATTGGCTAGTAGAGGTTATTTAAAAAAAAATCGTATGTCCAAATGGGCTCAGGGTAAGTAACCCTAGACACTGGCTCTGTAAGAAATAATAAACATTCCTTACGTTGTTAATTCGCCACCGACGTCGGGAACTAAGATGTTATGTCCCTTGTACCTGAAGTAATATTTGCTTACTCACCCTTAAACTACTAGATATTCTACCACCAAACAGCAGTACTTAGTATTGTTGTGTTCTGGTTAGAAGGATGAGTGAGCCAGTGTAATCACAGGCACAAGGGACATAACATCTTAGTTCCCAAGGTTGGTGGCGCATTGGTGATGTAAGGAATGGTTAAAATTTCTTACAACGCCATTGTCTATGGGCGGTGGTGACCACTTACTATCAGGTGACCCATTAGCTCGTCCACCTACTGATATCATAAAAAAAACTGGAATACAACAATACCAATTCTTGCCGAGGTTATTTTATTGTAACAGTCAGATATCCGACACCAGTTTCGCTGTGAACGAATCCCGATTCGAATCGTTGCACTTAATTTGGTAACAAAGATACGCACCTTCTCTGTTTTAAATATACATATCCTGCCTAAGAAGAACTAAATTACAAATGTTTTCCATCATATAAATAATATTGTCTAAACATTTACAGTGCTTAGTTTTTTTTTCAAATTTAAAATTGTTTTTCGTTGTTTATTTATGTGAAGTGGAAGTTTAGATGAATTTAATTAGACCGACGACGTTAGACAATTCTAATTAAAGCGATACACAGTATAATGTAATTACGCAGACGTTACATCAATACCAGGTGTGCAGACTGTCCATTCGTGTCTTGAGGCATATGAAAAATATATAGACTTTGTTATTTTTAAATAAAATGTATTTCTGCAGTCCAGTGGTAAGAGCACGAGATTATTAAACTAACTTGAATATTTAATACGGGTAGATATAAATCATTTTTTCGTTATTATCTAAGGATAAGATCGATGATTGAAATAGTACGTATCATGTGTGAGACCACGGACCGGAAGACGCAGCGTGGGTAGGTCCTCCACAAGATGGTCCGACGATTTGGTTAAGGTCGCGGGAAGCTGCTGGTTGCGGGCTGCACAAGACTAGTCGTTGTGGCGAGGCTTATGTCTAGCAATGGACGTCTTTCGGCTTTGAGATGAGATGATGTGTGAGAAAAGAAATTCTCGCTGAGTTTATTTTGCTGATTCTCTAAGGACTGAGTGGTTTTTTTTCAAATGGGTGGTAAAATTGACATTACGCAGTTACTTTTCTCTAGTAATTTAAACTATTCTAATATATACAGACAATTTCTTAAGTATACGAGAAGGAAGCCGGCACGTGTTCGTTTTGAATAATCATAACTATTAACATTGAGCGTTTTAATCACATTCGAGCTTCGTAAATGTATTCTGCTACCATTAAAGACAATGTGTTCTCAAATCCCCTACAATTGGAGCGTTTCTGAGTTTTTACAGAACGCACTCAACTCAAGTATGAGTGTAAAGGTGTTTGCACAATGGATATTTTGTTATTAAATGGAAAATAATGTGATATATTTTGTTTTTACAACATTTTATTTAACTTTGACAAAATGTATGCAAATATAATTATAGATTTAGTACTCACTTTTGATTTTGTAAGATCAAATCGTGAATTGTCAGAATGGTTTGATAGGGTTGAAACTCGTCTCAGCATCCAATAAATGGCGTGTGGGATGATTCAGAGTCTAGTCTAATCATAGATCTCGAGGGTCTGGTTTTAATCCCCGGGTCGATTAATGATAATTTATTGGGTTTTCTTTTGATTACTCAGTAGCTGTTTTGAGTCTTGTAGTAAGCAGTGTACATATCAGATTCATAGGACAAGTTATTATTTCCGACATTGCTCAACCGACCGACTCATTGTATTAACAAAAGGACCATTTGGGCAATTAAAAACTAAGTTAAGTAATATAAAACACATCGTTAAGTAAATTGAAGTAACAAAATATTTTTGTTTATACAAGCAAATAAGTATATTAAGAACACCCGTAGAATTTCGAGCTCCGAGATTTTAAATTACCCGAGAGTACAGCGCCATATACAACTTAAAATATCCACATATTCCATGTTGATGGATTTGCAGAAGCGTCTAGAATGTACAGAATTATGTGACGTTTTCAGAAATATAGCATATATATTATAAACATGTAATAACTTCTTCCTTAAAGCTATAATGATTCATTTTGATATGCGTGGAACCCTTTATTTTTAATATATTTGAGCAGGGGTAGCCCAGTAGTTAGAACTCGTGACACTTTTGGATTAAACTCGTTCAAACACTGTTTAGTTTATACGCTCATAATTGTTGTTTATTCTTCATCTTATATTCAGCGGTGAAGGAAAGTGTCGTGAGTTAACCAACAACTGTTGAAGTTTTTTATCCATCAATCCATGTTGGAGCAGTTCGGTGGAATAAGCTCCGTAATCGAAGTCTATAGCCCAGCGGCGGGATACTTACAGACTATTAGCTTAGTATATATATAATATTTATGTATATTGTTTTAATGGATTTCCAGTACAAATACTCTACTAAATAATAAACTAATAATATTTATTTATACCAATTACGAATCAATCAGTCGTTCAAAATATTTTTTTCTTATCGTATTAAATCAAATTCAAATAAGCAATCGGTTACGAACGTAAATATGTCTTATACTTAAATATATAATAATATCATGGCAATAAAGGCGAATTAAAAAAGTTTAAAAAATAAAATAAAAACAAAAATATGAAAACACGATATGCATTATTCAGCAGAAAAACACCCAAATCAAATTGTCACGTCAGTGTAAATTCACCCTAACTCTCCCCTAAAGATTACGTGTTAGTCGATCAAATCAAATTGTCTCAGTCTGCTTCACCCGGGAGTCGAATTGGGGACTGGGGTGAGTAACGACATTGTCCCACTAATGCCCCGGATATATGAGCCCCGTGTCTTTATCCTGAATCCAATTTAGATTTGGATTAATTATGATCACTTTAATGGTAGTTGGGATTCAATATGAGCCGCGGTCAAACCCGGGTAAGAACAACTGATGCTATCATTTGCTTCATTTTTATTTATAATTCATATCGACCTCTGGAACGAAAACATATTCTCGTATTCCGTATCAGTTAAATTTCACTAAAATTGTGCAACATGTGTATCCAATGTATAGGTGTCTAATCCAATAATTTTCATGTGCAAAATTATTCAATACTAAACAAAAAGTTAAGTAATTGTATATCTTACATATTAATACTCCCAGTAATTATGGGACGATCGCTGCACATAATATATCGGTTATGGCCTAATTTTGAAGAGCTCCAGCAGAGAATTGTTAGGATTTAACAAATAATTAATTTTAGAGAGCCGAAAAACGTTACTGAATGGTTAGAGAGTGGGATTACTGCTGTATCAGAAAAAAAAATTAAAAAGGTAAACATTCTAGCTAAACTATTTGATATTAAAAATTTAATTTAAAAGAGGTTTTATCATTTTGACGCCAAATGTAGATGAGTGACTTGCAGTTTATAATGAAATTAAATCAAAACAAAACCTGTCATAGGCTTCGAACTTCCAAAAAGATCTTTTGAATAAACGCGAAGTTTCGCGGGAGATCCAATAGTTATATTTGTAGAGCTAATAGGCTTTGACGTCACTAAGTAAGCAGTCAAACTAATTCTCATTAATTAGTTCGCATGCCAATTGACAACTGAAGTTGCGATAAGAGTATAACTCACTATTATTTATTTATTAAATTTCTTGATGGCAAACCCAATCTTAAACATCTTTGACATTAATTAATATCGACCGAAAACCGCCAGGATCGTGAAATATCAGAAAGTCATAAGCGACATTGACTATATAATAAATCAAAACATTTTGAAACTAAACAAATCAGAATTACTTATCAATATAATTTTTAAATATTTCACGAGAGAGATCAGCGGTTCCTTACAGATTATAAAACCACCAGATATATTCAGATTTCCATATAATTACATAAAAGACGTGAATGATGGAGGCAAGAAAACAAATGGAGAGGGTCACGTACTGAAAGGGCGATAAAAAGATCGTCACCATGTCTAAGTAATGGTTGTCCATAAAATATCTGAAGGCCGATACGTGGGGGACACTTTATTGTGTTTCTCTGATAAGGAAGTTTCCAAATGTGAAATAAAAGAAATAAACGTTAAGCCATTTCTTCTGTCCCTTCCCGACGCTAAATATAACATACGTACTCGTATATACTCGTATACTGAGGACATTTCGGGACTTAGCTATGAACGTTGAGTATATTTTAGTCAATGGGCGATGGTAGTCAGTGAAACTGATTATCCTTTATGGGTTATTTACATTACCTGTGTTATTATCCTTAATTAGCCCATCCCCTAATGGAAAATTACTTTATACTTTTAATTTATTTTTTATTTTTTGGTGATATGCTCGCATTTGTGTTCTCAGTACGGCGTTTCATTTGATACCCACATTATAGGCAAGCACTAAAAACTTACCATGCCATATAGGTTTAGATTGACTTCACTTTATTTATTTATTTATTCTTAGTAGGCCCTTTCATTTAATATCCACATTGGAGGAATTAATTAAAAAAATATATTCGCCATCTTGGGTGTTTCGTCATGCAGGATTCAGAATGACGTCACAAACTTAAACATGCATTGTCGTCCAAACTGAACGTCTATACAAAATTTCAGCTGAATCGGTTAAAGATATCTGCTTCTAAATTGAGGTGCAAGATTTCACCCGTACATACAACATTGCGATTTTTTAGGGCGCTGTGTTTGTCAATAGCACCCCTCCATCACATATTCTACCGCCAAACTCCTGCCGCCGCCTGTACACAACATATAATTTTATACTTAGCATTGTTGCGTTGGAAGGGTGATTGCCAAAGTCTAACTTCAGACACGAATGACAAGACATAGATCCCAAGGTTGGTGACGCATTGACAACATAAGAAATAACTGATATATTTACGAATTGTTGACCTACCATCACGTACTCCACTTGCTGGTCCAACTACCTATAGTATAAAATATATAAAAGAAAGAGTCACACCATGTAGCTGTAGCTTTAAATTAATCCTGTAAAATAACGATTTATAAGCGCGGTTAAGAGCCAACTTGATTATAGTTTATTTTAATACGATAAGATCATAGTTATACAACTAAAAAAACGCGGTTTTTTTTTTTTTAATTAAATAAAATGAACATATATAACCTTATTTGTATGTTTTGTTATCCTTAGTTGTCTCGCGCACACTAAGACATCATGTAAGCAAGAGCGATATTATACTAACTCCGACGGTTATTATACGTCAAGGAGTTTGCCTTCGTAAGTGAAAAGATCCGATAATAACTAATCACAGTTGCAAAAAAAAACACAATCACAAGTCGCAAAATATAATTCGGATGAAGAAGTAATCCAAGAATTTAAAGATTACGAAAGTGAAGTTAAAAAATTAAGAGATGAAGCGAACTCAGCGCTTAATTCACCGAACGAGAAAAATGAATCTAACTATTGTGTGCTCGCCGAATGAAAACGCAAAACAAAAGAAATGAAATGAAGATAAAATGTAACGTAATATTAAATGAATCGCTTATACCGTCATAAACCCGCGGGAATCCATAAAAACGTTACAACATAATCTACCGAAAATCCTCTAAAGAGAGTCAGAAGTTTTTTGATCCGACAAATTTCTTCGTATTCGTCCTTTTTATGCGAATGTTGTCACTGAATAAATGCAATTCTCTGCTATACTTTCGGATTTCAGAAACGATTTTCGACTTATGGAATAGGAAATATGCGGTTTTGTTCTTGGTGATATAGCTTCGTGCCAATGATATTTGTATTGCTGTTTTTCATCTTGAATGGTTGGTGAAACGACAGACACAAAATAGACAATATTTTGGTGACTTGATGTATAAAAAATAGTATAATTTTTCTAGTGTGTCACCAAAGGTCTAAGGCAGAGTTCATTTTTAGTGGGTTTTCGTTTGCCAAAAAATAATGGTCTAATGATATAAAAGGATGTCTTAAAGAAACTACTAATAAATTAAAAAATGCTTTGATTGATAAAGAAACTATTTAATAAAATCCGAAACCTGAAATAAATACTGCTTCGACATGAAAATAGAGATTTTTTCTAATTTTATTAACAACATAAACATCGCTAAAACAGAAACCGTTACTTAGAATTATTATTATTTTTGTCCTCGATTTTAAGTAAACTACTAAACATAGAACCGGATAAGTAATAACCTAATAAAAAACATTTTTAAAAATCTGAGAGAGAACTTAAGTTTACTTTATTAGAATGGTATACCGTATTCTTCCAGCGCGGTGTCCTTGAAGCAAGGAGACGTATAAATCAACTATAAAGTGACACGTCTCAGTGTGTTGTTTATTTTCTTTCCTCTCTGAAAGTGTTCAAATACTCGAATGGAATGTTTAAGATATAACGTATTGTATATTTGTAAATAATAAGAAAATATCTATGAATTTTGAACAGCTTGTGAGATTATTCTTTATCTGTTTCGTAAGGGGAACTCATAACAACATTTTGATCCAAGTATAATACAGAACTTTCAGGACTCACGGAGGCTCTTGAGTGTTGTCTTATATCTTATATATATAAATTAGTAGTTTAAGGTTGTGTTTGTGTATAATCTGCGTTTGAATATCGTATTCTGTTGAGTTAAAACTATGAGTGGTATTATCACTTGCGTGATTATTTTTGGCTCAGGATTAGTTCTATCGCGAGACAGTATAAGTAATATATTACTTCATAGATTAGTTGTATGTAGCAATTGGGTGTATATAGGTAATATTAGGTATGGTGGATCCTTGTTTGTTATTAAACAGTTTTTGTTGATTTTTCGTCCTTGACTTTCACGATCGGTAGAGAGGCAATCCATCTTTAATTTATGGTCCAGAGATGAGATGGCTCAGTGGTTAGAACGCGTGCATCTTAACCGATGATTTCGGGTTCAAACCCAGGCAGGCACCACTGAATTTTCATGTGCTTAATTTGTGTTTATAATTCATCTCGTGCTCGGCGGTGAATGAAAACATCGTGAGGAAACCTGCATGTGTCTCCTCAAAGGGAGAGGAGGCCTTTAGCCCAGCAGTGGGAAAATTTACAGGCTGCTAATGCTAAAAAAAAAAAAAAAACAATTTAGTTATTCATCTAGGAGCAAAAGAGGTTTTCGATTGAATTTTAATCTAAGAATTGATCCAGGTAATAATTTTATTGTTTTGATTTGTTTAAAGAAAAAATGTTTGAAAAAAACTACTTTGTCATAAAGCTATGCGTCAATGAACTTACAAAAGCCTCTAGCAAAACAAAATGTAATAGGTAGCATTGGATCTTGAAGAATTTAAGCGTAAGTAGAGTTTTATAGTCTAAAGACTATTCATTGGTTTATAATTTACAAAATCTTTGAGCAATTATGAGAGTTACAGGAAGAATAAGAATTGGAGTTTTTACCGCCATATGCAAAAAATTTTGTCCACAGGTTTCCCTAAGATTTTTCTGACATCGCTCCGAGATTAATTTTAAATACTAATTAGCAGGTCATCCTTGATTTTATTACTAATAATGATTGGATCGAGTTATCGTATCTCTGTTAACATCTTTTATCTATATACTTAAATGCCACTTTTATTTCAGTTCATCCGAAACCTTATCAACGATTTTATGATTAATAGTAATATAAATAATGGTACGGAATAAAAAGTTTCCTTTCACGACATCATCAACAAGATCATTTTATTTACAACCAATCTCGTGAACGCTTTCATCCAAATGACAGCTAAATGGATCTGTAGTAATGTTTGCATCTAGATTTATGAGGAGGGCGACTTTGGGTTCAACATTATCCCCACGAATAAATATTTGTTTATTTGTCATTGATAGTTTTATTTGGGTTTTTTTTTTTAGCATTAGCAGCCCGTAAATGTCCCACTGCTGGGATAAAGGCCTCCTCTCCCTTTGAGGAGAAGGTTTGGAGCATATTCCACCACGCTGCTCCAATGCGGGTTGGCGGAATACACATGTGGCAGAATTTCGTTGAAATTAGACACATGCAGGTTTCCTCACGATGTTTTTTTTCACCGCCGAGCACGAGATGAATTATAAACACAAATTAAGCACATGAAATTTCAGTGGTGCCTGCCTGGGTTTGAACCCGAAATCATCGGTTAAGATGCACGCGTTCTAACCACTGGGCCATCTCAGCTCTCTTGGGTTTATCATATGAATATTTTAATTTGATGACTTAAAGTGATTTCGAGGTTTTGTAATCAAATCACAGATCACGCCACTGAAAATTTATTGACGTTTTTATTCATGACGAGACGTTTTCAGCAGCAAGTTGGACGTGTTTGACCCGTGTTTTAGAAGGCATACAGTACTATTTCTGCATCTTATATCTCTGTGATCGTATCAGATTGTCGTGCATATATATTAAGACAGTGAGAGAATGAAAGGAACAAGGATCGTTTAGGAAGAATATTCCTCATAATGCCTTATTTTATTATTTTGTAACGTCGTGTTTATTTGATCCCTTATAAATAGGCAATTAACATGTTGAAAACTTATCAGTAGCCTAACTTTTTGAGTTTCGAAAATAAGTATAAATCGCTTGTACTATAAATAGATTATTCCAAGACTCGACCAATATTTGTATTTTAGTTAATTATATTTGAAATTGTAACTTTGAATAACTTACAAATTAATTATCCAATTCATAAAAAATATTGGACGCAAATTTTGCACTATTTTAGGAATAATTGTTCTACCGCGAAACAGCAACAGTTTTTATTGTGGTTTAAAATTTGAAATGCCAGTGCAACTACAGTGGTATAAAGATAATTACAATTCAATCACTCCTAAGGTTGCTGGCGTATTGAATATGTGAGGGATGTAGGGGGTATATGAAATATTTGCTACAGTACCATTGTCTATCTGGACCATTTGCAGGTTGGCCTATCTTTTTTAAAGTAAAAAATTAAAAACAAATTTGTTTCAAAATAGAGGTTTTTTAGAGTTGAATTGGAAGTATTATCTAATGAATTTCTTTAACAGTATTTACAGAAGCATAAAACTTTATGTTCTTGGATTAAGCGCTATTTTCAGCAGCAGTTCAACCGATTATGTCATTCTTTGGTCAATAAATTGTATTAATACTTTCGCCACGATCCGCAAATTACTTTATAAGTCCGAATAAATCCGAACTCAAACAGCTCCAAGTTAAATCGTCTCGACATTTATTTACACGCAGAACTTTTCTTCTTACAAGTCGGACTATCTCTGATACCAGTTTCAAGTTAGTTGATATTTTGTTTACTACTTCCTCTTCGCGTTTTCTTTAATCAAGTTTCGAAGTTTATAAGTATTTGCCGAGTTTGCTTTGGTTCGGTTTTAACATCGGCTACCGAGGATTGGTGGTTAATTCGTATCGAAAGCAGTAAAAACAGTAACAGCTTAAAAGATTTCAACTTTTTGTAATTTTATGATTACGTACTTTTTTACGAGACTTAGCATGAAATAATCCTTTTGAGTATATTATTTTTCCAGAAAACATTTTTAATTTATTTTAACAAGGCTAAGGTGCTAATGTTCGACACTGGTTGACTAACCTTAACCTTCACCCATAAACACTGTTACTTGAAAAATATAAACAATTTCTATCTCATTGATAATATCAGGAATATTATATGTTGCTTTGATTGTACATCTAATAACTTGATAAGTTACCGTGCGACCTAGAACGTAAAAACTTAGCTATAGAAAAATCCACCAGCTTATTATTCTAGACATTCTAGTACTGAGGATTTTTCGTTAAAGTATCCTTAAACTCATATTACAAAAACAAATGCATTTACTCTCCAAAATACGGATAATAAAAGAGATTACAATATTCTTCATACAGGGATTATAGATTTGTTTGTAATTAGGATTATTATCATAGTATATGATAGATTAAGCAGAGTACTTACCTATTAATTTACTTGCCAGTTTTTCGAATATATACATTTTAAGCTTGTGGTAACTGTTATAAGAATTTATATTGTAAAATAATAATTTTATCTTGTCAAAGTCAAAGTCAAAGTCAAAATTTTTTATTCAATATAGAAGTGTTTACACTTGCTTATTGATTGTCAAAAATCTACTAATTTGATTGAATATTCTCTTCAACTGACATGCCCAACAAATGAAAAATTGTGTTTTTTTTTTAATAATTCTTATAGTATCAAATAGCTGTCGTCGAATAAAATTCCAATTTTGAAATAATATCATTGCATGAAACGCAGATATTTTGGTACAAACTACGTTCGCCTTTTGATGTATTCCGCCAATTAAGCGTCGCATCGAATATCTAGGACATTGAATTTCCTCCACGAACCAATGTATCTTTAAAGTATTTACTAGTAATTTCTATAGTATTGTTAAATTTACGTATTTAACGAGACAAAAGCTCTTGTATTGGAAAACATTTAAGTAATATGGAGCTTACGTCCACAAAGTTTCTGATGAAACAATATTCAATACAATGTTATCCTCCAAACGTGAGATAAAATTAAATCACAAATTAAAACATTTACATTCAGCAATTTTCTGGAGCTGAACCATCTTGACATGAACAATTCACGTGTAGTATCACTATTTGTTTCATTGGAGATAACTCTTCTTGCCGATTCTTTTTTGTAGGGTATGTGTAGAATCCATGATGGCCCAGTGATTAGAACGCATACATTTTAACCGATGTTTTTTGGGTTCAAACCCAGGCACCACCACTGAATTTTTATGTGCTTAATTTGCAGCCGCGTGGTGGAATATGCTCCAAAACCTTCTCCTCGAAAGGAAGAGGAGGCCTTAGCGCAGCAGTGGGAAATTTACAGGCTATTAATGTAATGTTAAAAATTGTGTAAAATCTACTAACGGCTTGGAGTGTTCCAAGCCGTAAGTTTCAAATAAAATAGATTTCAAATAAAATCTGTTCATGCCTTAGAAAAAAAAATACATTTTTGAATTTTTAATATATAGTCCATATGTCTTTTATATTCAGCGCAAGCGTAATATTAACAAACTCCTACACAATCTAATTCTGTACGCGCGGCATATTTAATAATATTTTAGGTATGATTCGTCTACTTGCCGATACTATATTTTGTTTTGGTTTCTTTATAATTTATAGCTAAATTTCTCATACGCATATTGGCTAGGTAGCTATTTTTTATAGTAAGTGGTCACCACCTGGCGCTGTAAGAAATATTGACCATTCCTTACACCCACCAGCCTTGGGAACTAAGATACCTTGTCCCTTGTGCCTTCAAACCGGAACATGACAATACTAAGTACTGCTGTTTGGCGGTAGTATATCTGATGAGCGGGTGGTACCTATCCAGATGGGTTTGAACAAAGCCCTACCACCAGCTAGTCCTTGTTGACAGCCAAGTTGTGCCTAAATATTATCAAATGGTTATATTATATCAATTTTATTATATAGTAATCTATCTTCATTCAATAATTTCGGAATTAATTTAAATATCTATTTCTTAACTATTATGTTGCGTGTATTTCTCAATAATACTTTAAACATAATAATATATATACATTAAGATTTTAAATGATGGTATTTCTACATTTTCTCCAATTTTAGAATCGATATAATTAGTTCTAATGAGTTATGTATATGGCGCTTGTAACTATTTCCACAGGGCATTAAATTTCCTGGAAATAAACGTATGTATGATGTCAGATACTAGTTGTTGCTTTATATAGAAATCTCTATGTATATTTTATTTAAGCCGCTATTAAAAGACTTGTATACGTCGAAAATTGAAAGCCTGGTCGCATTCATTTTTAATAATATTCCAAACAAAATGACGTGATGTGACGTCAGAATAAAGTCGATCGTGACTATACGTAGAATTGTAAATTTAATGTGACTATGGTTTCGATATTTTTGAAAATAATTATTTGTTTTTGCTATAAACTAACTTAAAGGGTCTGACCAAGTAGTTAGCATACGTAAATCTTAACCAGATATTATGGGGTCAAATCTAGGCAGGCACCACTGGATTTATAATTGATCTCGTGCTTGACAGTGACTGAAAAGATCGTGAAAAAGACTTGCCTGTTAGAGATGACCATTTGTTATCTTTATATTGATTCACTCGCATTAGAACAGCGTAGTAGAATAATCTCTAAAACCTTCATAAACTTCATACCTTCTCTTGCAAAAGATAAACCTCAACTCTGCAGTGACAAGTTAACAGTTTCATTCCACTGTGCCTTTGTAATAAGTCTTGCTTATTTGTTTATTCGTAACGCTTTCAAGTCTAAGCCACTCAACGGAACGTCATTTAATTTTGTCATGTTATCAGAAGTAAAATAGGACCAACGAAACGATGGATGGATTGTGTGAAAGACGATATGTCTAGAAAAAATATTACTTGTAAGATGACGTCAGACAGAGAAGTAAGGAAGTAGAAGACTTGCTGCGCCGACCACAAATAAAAGTTGGATGAGGGCAGGAGGATGATAATGATGGTGATGATTAGGAATAAAATAGAACATAGGGTATACCTGCTCCCGTGACTTCGCCTCTCTCGAAAACTCGTAATTATATAATTCCAAATATAACTACGAACATGTCCATCGATATATCCCAAAACTTTATAAGCCTCTATAATATTTCCCACCTGATCCAAATAGTACCATGATATATCTAAATGTTCCGTTTCTTGAGCCATTCACAAATGATTACTCACTCAGTATTCTATAGAGAAACTACACCAAATTTAGGGGAGGAGAGATTACAGGGTAACGTGTCGAAATGAATCATTGGCAAGGAGATAAGGGGGTTGTGACGTCAGCGGGTTTTTATAGGGGCGCTTTATGTACAGGTTTAATGTTTTGTCTGACGATTACTTTGTCATGTTTAGTTTGACAATTTATTCCCTTATTTGATTATTACTTCTGGTTCTCTTGTTTTAGAATTAATTCTGGTTTATTCGTTTATTTATTCGCAGTAAATTTAATCATCTTTGTTATTAATTTTATTTTAAACTTTTGTTTTATAGCTAAATTGATTTGTTTCTTTGATAGTGAAAACTGTAATGGAATAAAAAAATAAATAGTCGTATAATTGTTAAAGTAAAGCAATGTTTTGATTCTAGCTTAGTAACTCGCGAGAATTGGACAAAATTACGTTTATAATATTTTTAAATGGGCATTTTAATATTTAAGCAAATAAGCTAAACCTTAAGAAAGGCTGACAATAATAAATTCTGGATAAAATCAAGGCGAAAAATAGTAAATATATCGAATTGCTTCAGAGCCTGAACGCCGGCCTTTGTCTAGAGACGTGACCTAATTTACAAGAAACAACCTATTTCTCTCGAAACTACATTACCTAACGACATTTCAAACGAAAATCACTCTAAACACCCTCCAAACAAAGCCTGGTTAACACGCAAATAAAATTTGGCAGTCTTGATTGGATACGGCGGACCTAAACTCGATTGGGCCATTAGAATTTGAACTTTATTGTTATTGCTGTAAAGATTGATTCAATTGAACGAAGATTTCGTACATTTTCTTACATGAAACAATGATGTTTTTTTCTTGCAAAATAAACGAATTTGGACTTTATGGCTTTGATTATAGATACGCTTGCGTCAGCATTCACTGTTGGGTTTAGTAGAGGGCATTTGGTTTCAATCATTCGCGGGATAAAATTTGGGATATCTTTCCGATATCTATCGCGTTTCCTTGATTTTAAGACATTGACGTAGGTCATTCTATATTACTGAATCTCTCTGAATCACTGTTAAGAATAAGTAACGATTCGAAATGCAAAACGGTTTGCTTATCTGTGTGAAATATTACTTTGCAATGCTAAAAAAGGCTACAATTTTATATTTCTTAATGTTTTAGTATAAATTGAACTTCCATTTGATTTAAAATGTTTTTGGATTGGTAATTTGTCTCAGTTTTTAGTTTCATTGTCCGAATAATAAAATTATTAGAAATATATATATTATTATTATTATTATTTTCAATAAATTGTTTGAAAAATTATAACTCAATGATTAAGGCGTATATAATTTAATGGCAGATACATTTCTACAATTTTATTTTTAAGAATAATAGCCATGCCCCAACTCAATTAAGTAATTACAAACTTATTTACCGCTCTTTTTAACACGCTTTTATTAGCATCACTTGTAATTACTATGTATGTAAGAAAATCTTGGAATCTTAATTTGACCACTTGCCGGTCTTCGATTAGGATGAAATTTTGCACACGCTCTGAGTTCTGATGACAATACATGACTAGCTAAAAAACGTCATAACAAATCCAATATGGCGGCCTACCCAAGATGGCGGACTGGCTGTTTGAAATCCATGATAGGGATATTAAATGAAGAGGTACTTAACGCTAAAACCGTGTTTTTTAAACTATTATTTTTGGACAAAAGGCCCCATTTTTAGTGCATGTTTTTTAAACTATTATTATTATTAAGCTCGTCACTTGTGTTAGGAGAGGAGACGAAAATAGCCCAAGGAGTCAGGCATTAGCATTAGCATTAGCAGCCCGTAAATGTCCCACTGCTGGGATAAAGGCCTCCTCTCCCTTTGAGGAGAAGGTTTGGAGCATATTCCACCACGCTGCTCCAATGCGGGTTGGCGGAATAATGCCTCCAAGGAGTCAGGATCGATTATAAACCACTGCGCTAATAACGCTTTAAACTTTAACAATAGAATATGTAAATAAAAGAACACTAACTCCACACTTTTTAGTAAATAAAAAATCATATACGTTATGAATGTTTATTTGTAAGAGATTGAATCAACATAAATATGATAAAAGTGAACCCCTATATAATCCAGCTAAAAATTTCCCATTCACGACATTACGCTGCGGAATTTCTAAACGACAAATATAAACGTCTATGACAGATAACATTATTTCGTTTTCACAATGGAGGCGGTATCGAGACCATCAGAAATGGACCAGGTTTAATTTATATAGGGTGTTTTTCATTATTCGCTCGAATGAAGTATGGTAAAGAAGGCGCTTTATTTGGTTGTAAATTTCGTTTTATATCTTTATTTATTCTGTACTAGCGTTTTCGGTCGCGACTTCGCTTGCTGAATATTAAAAAAAATTAATTATCCATTATTATAAAGATATACAGAACACCGAACTTGTCTAAGTACAAAAAAGGTAAATGTTATTACCATATTGATGCATCGTTCTTCCCTTTTCTGTTACATATTTCTTTCCTTTTCTCTCTTCAGTGCATTTTCTATTATGTTGATTATGGAATTATGGACTATGGCATTGATTCAATGTATTTTATATAGTTTTATGTCCAATTTATAGTTTATACCTTTAGGAGGTTAAGGTAAGGCGAACTTTTAATAAATAAGGAAAAACTATTTATTTTTAAAATTACATTATTTAATAATTCATTTAAAAAAATATATCATGATTCATTTTTTTATAAAATGTAACTTAATAAGTTGTTTACTTTGATAGTCAATATTGTAGGCTTCAATAATAGAATAATTAATATCGTGTATTCATAACATCATGATTAATTTTAAATTTTAGATTAATTACAAATTATGAATTGTTAATTCACTTGTATAT